>NC_056735.1:685699819-685752319 GCF_019279795.1 Protopterus annectens
ATTTCTGTTCAAGTAACCATTGGATGAAAATGTTATATAAAAAAAATTCAAAATGCACTTCAGAACATATAGAAAGTCATGGCTTATAGAAAAAAGTGAAAGAGTAAGACAAAATGTGAGAAAAGAAAGATAAAAGTATGTGCATGGTGTGTGGAGCCCAGGATGGGGTGAAAACAGAGGGGAGCACTGCAGGATATTTGTGTGTGGGGAGGGGGGTAAAATAGTAAATAGTGCCTAGAGCACACATTTCCCCTAAGCCCATTCCTGTACACAGTTGTTGTAGTGTATCACTGTTGCAACTAAATGGCAGTAAATGTGATTGTCCCTCTGTGAGATGGGCCAACATAGTGTGGTAACCAGGCCTCACATAATGTATTAGGATTGTGGCCATATTTCAGTCTCTGCATACTACTTCTAAAACTCTGTAACGTGAACTAAAAGGTTCCTTAGGAGGGTTGCAGTGACAGGATGATAGTTATACTGGAAATCAAAGTCTAAACCAACTGTGCTTGAAGTAGTGAATATTGTAACAGAGATAAAAGAACCAAAAGTTGGATTATTAGAAAAAGGGCAGAAAGGAGCAAACTACATAGGAATACTGGAAACTGTAGTAACGATACATGGAGTATAATGTGTTCGAGGAGTGAGGTTTAAAGGAAGGTAGGAATTGAGCAATTTATGCAATGTTGGATTGATAACTGTATAAAAGCATGTATGTGATGTATAATGTTTGTAACTGTGAACATGCTAACATTGTTTGTTTTCTTTTATATAAATGTGTGTTTGCCTGTGTCGTAACTCATTTCCTCCAATGGAGCTCAGGAAGTTTACACTGTAACTTCAAATGGGTGGAGCCTAAGCTTTTTGCTAGAATCAAATTATGTCCTCACATTTCAAACAAATGTTCATGTCTCAGGAACCATATAGGTTACTAAAGAAGTGTAAATAGCAAACTCTTCAGCACAAACTATTTTTAGAGTGGTAATATTCTTTAGGTTCTAGGCCTTAAATTTTATTTTATAAATCGCAGTAAATATAGTCATTATTAAGTTTGTAATATTTTTGTAAACAACTTACAGTATCTCAGCAACCACTTAAGTTACACACATGCTGTCAGGAGCATTTTACTTGTCTAGCTGTGAGGTTTCATATGATGCAAATCAGTTCTGTCTGTGCTACTTGGTTGTCAAGGTATTTAGAAAAAAAACATGAAATTTATGACAATATGAATAAATAGAGTATGAGCAATTAATATCTCTTTACCTGCACTAGCTAGAGGTTAAATGTCAATAGAGTTGTGTTTGCCATTGTGCAAGCTTTATGAAGAAATCTTTGAATACTTTACATGTACGTTGGTTTTGAAAGATTAGTTTAGAAGAGGATTGCATCATGGAAGGAAAATAACAGTGAAGATGAAGTGAAAAGGTCTTGGTCAAAAGTCAGAGGAGGAAGAATTGATGAAATCCTATATGCATACCATGGAGTACAGAATAGGTATGCAGTTGTAATGATGAAAATGTTCAAATATCAGAAATACATAAACAGTTCTAAAAGATACTTCTCCCAGAAAATGTTTTTGTGTGTCACATGTGTCATGCTTATATGTTTTCTGCAAACCGTAGCATTTTATTAATGGTGTAGTATATTTAACTATCAGAGGAGGTAAAAGCACATAGTTCTAAAGTTGTAGTAGATACTAAATGAAATGTTGGCCATACATTTTCTGTAATGCCACTTCCCTTTTGGATATGGTAGCAAAGTGCAGCTTAATTTATAACCAGTGACTCACAAGTAAGCAGCTATATATGACGTGAGTGCCCTTTCCAGAGAAAAGGCACATATTGAATGTTTGCATTTTAATGATTAAAGCATGAAGTTATATAATTCACAACTGCAAAGATACTGTTTAAGTATATATTTGTGTTTTTCTCAGAAAACCCAGTAAAATTATTTATTTACTTACTTTAACTGAGTCTATCCTAGATGTCTTCATGTTCAAGACCTACACATCAGAAACAGTGAAAATGTATTGTGATAGCATAGCTGCTTTGGCTACCAAGTATTTATTATTCCTTTTTCCTCATTTTTTGAATCTGTGTACCAACTTTTACTTGGAAATCCAAATGTATATCTACCTGAAACATGAACACTAAATGAACTTGTCATTTTTTTCATGATGATCCTCAGATTCATCCCATACACTGAAAGTAAGAATTTGCTTTATCAAAGGGCATAAACCAGGTTTTGAGTACTTTAGAAAAAAGACCTTGTTCAAAAGCAGTTTTGTTCAAAATACTATAATCAAAAATGCATTTTAAAAGCACATAGGGTATGTAGGGCATGTACCTCAGACAGAGGATTATACTTCCTATAACCTTGTTCCTATAATGACGAGTTTACTGTGTCAAGGGAAATGAAAATCCTCCTTGCAGAGATCTGTTTAGAAAAGCTGATACCTCTGGAGAAATGGAAAACGTATCTATGAGTCTGCAGTAACAGGGGGTAAGGACAAATCTTCCTTGCAGGGGTCTGTTCAGAGGAATTGGCATTTTTTTGTGAACTGGGTGAGAACACCAGTCAAAACAGATTCTGTGAAAGAAACAATTTGCTTACATATTAAAAACCTGAACAAACAGCATATAAAAACACAGACAGACAGACACAAACACAAACACAGATATGAATATATATATATATATATATATATATATATATATATATATATATATATAAAAATATATATATATATATATATATATATATATAAAAAATATATATATATATATATATATACACACACACACACACACACACACACACACACACACACACACACACACACACACACACACAAAGTGCCTTTTTCAGCAACCCTACAGCCCTACGTACTTTGTAAAATGATTCAGGTGATAAAATATTGGTCAGTAGGTAAAACAAGGCTGACTGTATTATTATGTGACTTGACTTGCATAGAGACTAAACTGGGTCTATAAAACATTCAGATATGTGCTAATAAAACAGCATGTTTGGAACAATCTTCCTGGCAGTAGCAGCTGACCAGATCTATCACTATAATATGAGAAGCTGTTTTCATCACACTAAGTACTTTAAATTGGCATTTAATCCTGCGTGTCTTTATTTGGCAACACAGGGAACAACATTTAAGTCTGGGCTTTTATAGTTTTGTCTTATCAGTAGAACTTGATTTTATATCTATTTTTTTACCATTTCACTCTCATTTTTGCATCTCTTCACCCTTAAATGGCATCATCCCACAAGAGTGAAAAGAACATTATTTTCACCCTTTCTGTTTTGTTTTCTTTAAAAAAAAAATCTTCATTCACCTTCTACCTGTGAATATATTGTATTCGCTCAGGACTGGAATCATTAGCCTAGCTATATACTTTCTTCTCTTTATGGGGCTCTCTCTGTTGTTTAACGACTCTAATCCTGACTGCTGTACCTCTAACTATTACAGGGCACTTCTATGGCTGCAGTTAGTTTACCAGACATTTACCAAGAGCTGACTGCGTCAGACAGCCACAATTGCCATGATGTTAATACATACTTCATATATACTAACTGAATAATTCTGATTAAAAGATCATGGATGATAGCACATTTTTAGGCGATGTGAGAAAGGGAGGGTATCACTCATAGAATATTATTTTCCCTTAGTCCCAGAGGAATGCAGCCATAATCAGTCTATATATGCCACTATTAAACATTAAACACACACACTTGTTCCCTAACCTGCTCCCACAACACATCTGCAGTCAGTGCAGAGAGTTGTTTTACTGTTGTTTCATCTGACTTCCCTGTTTAACTCTACTGATACCAGTCCAGTGGTTTGTTATATAGGGAAGCCTTACCTGAGCTCTAGTGAGTTTACCTACTCTAGTTCTTTTCACATATTATACATTTTCATTCATCTGATTTGTGTACTTGAACCATGCTTTTTACCCATGAGACATTTTATAGATTAATTATATTGCAACAACAACACTGTAAAGCATACCTCTCAACCTCTTAGAGCAGGAAATCTGGACAAAGCCATACGTAATAAGGGGACAAAGGCCCAAAATAGGGACAATTTTAAATATTGCTCTTACAAACTTCAAAAGTTGATAGAATAACATGTTTTGCATCAGCCTGAATTTTATAAAGGATATGAAGTAAAAAATTCAAATTTCTGTCATTATTTTCTGACTTCAAGTCCTAAATAATTTGCCAGAAAATGACAATTTTTGGGGAAACAGACCAAAAATATAAGGCAAAAATCTGGACATTCTGCGAAAATCTTGACAGTTGAGAGGTATGCTGCAAAGCACCTTGCTCCAGTTATCTGTAACATAACTGGTTTAGTATTTTTTTTACTTTGTTTGTCTTTTTATTTTAATTTTCTTTCTTTTTTTACTTTTGTTAATTTGTTGACAATGTAAGTCCACTAGACACAAATGTCTGAAGGGTGATCCATCAGTACTGAAAAAAAGACCCATAACTACAGCAAGACAGTTTTTCACAGTCCATGCCTTTAGGTCTCTTTGTTAATCCAAGGGAGGAAAACAACCTGTCTTTAACATTTTGTTTTTAATATTTTGGCTTATACAATATGCAGCAACAGAATTTGTTGTGTTAACTTCTTTTATTTTCTTCAAATACCTTTACTGAATTATCACTTGTGACATAGGCAAATTTACATTCATATAAAAGTAATCAAATTATATTTAACATAATAGACATTATACTTCACATATATTGCTGTATATCATATAACCTAAGCAACACTACAAATTATTCAGTTCTTGCCTTTTTTTAAACAAGAAACATCTTTATTAAACAATCACTTACTAATATAAATGAAAACAAACCACACTGGCACAATCCTAGTTGGAAGCATTTTACACCACAAACCATACTGACACACTCCCAGTTGCAAACATTATACATCACTTATAATCTACCCAATCTTTTTCGTTCAGACATTAGAGCTCATGTAAGTCCTGCTGCCTTTTAAACCTTCTTCCTCCCCTGTATGTATTGTTACCACAGTTCCTATTTTTCCTATGTAGTTTGCGTCTACCCTTTTCGAAAGATCTCAGTTCCAGTTGTTTTATTTCTATTACTATATTCACTACTTCTAGTATAGTTGGCTTAGATTTTGATTTCCATTTTCTAGTAATTGTTTTTTTGGCAGCCACCATTATTAGACAAACAAGGGCTTACCATCTAGGCAATTCCAATTCTGCATCATAGCTCATAAAAATCATCCTAGTCAGACCAATCTGTCCATCCAGCATCTCCAACAGTGCATCCCACAGGGATTCCTTAAAGTCTGCCAACTCACCAAACTCCCAGAAAATATGTTCCCAATTATCTCTTTCTTCCCTGTCACATCTCCAACATTTGCTGTCTACCTGAGGAAACATTCTCTGGAGTCTAATTGGGTATAGAAATATCTATGTAAACATTTTCAGCAAAAATCCTAAATCTTCTAAATTTTGTTGCATATTTGGGAAACATACCTATATCCTCATATTGTTTCTTTGTGAATTGCTTAGCCAATCACAATATTTTATATTCTGTACTAATTATTCCTTTTTTAATGACAGCTTCTGTTCTAGATTCTACTAAAAACTCTACCAGTGCTGGTCTTTCATTTAGGACCCCCATTTCTTTATCTTTGTCTATACTGTAATATCAATCCCTGATAGGGAAGGCAATCTCTAACCTGAAGTTCAAATAAATTCTTGGTGTCTTCCCATTCTATCATCTTTCCATCTCTAGTTATTTGCTCCCAATACCTTAGTTCCTTTCCCAGTTTTCTCCAATAAATTCCAGCCCCCTCTTGCCTATTGTCTATATCCCTAATTGCAGTCACCCCTATTGGCAGAATCTCCTTTCTCCAATCCCGTGTTGTCTTAGTTCTTAGAATACTTTCTGCTAACTTGTGGATATAATACTCTGTATGATTATTGTTATTCTCCTTAAAGGCCTGCATTCAAAATCCCAGTGTCTCCTTGTTTCTTGAACTTCCCCCTTTTTCATCATCATCGCTTTCCACTTTGAATTATAGTTTTCTGCTTGTGCTATATATAGGAGTTGTAAAACCAAAACAGGAACCAGTCCAAGATTCACACAATATTGTTTATTAAGCACTTTCATCTCATAAATGGAAACGTCATCAGAATAAAATAAGATTCAAGCAACCCAGCTCATATAGGTAAAATACATAATTAATTAATTAATTAATTAATTAATTAATTACTGACATCATACCCTTTTTTAAAGCAATACCATACATTTAAAATTGAAACTTGCTATAGTAAAACGAACCATAGAGCAGTAATACAAAATCTAATCTAAAAATATATACCATAAATAACATGAATGATATTTCAACAAATATATGTATATATGTACATATAAACATGCACCTTTTTTAAGACAGTTAACAGTACCCTTCCTATATAAAGCCCTCAGCTTTTAGTTTTAAAATAGGGCTTATGGACATGGTACTATTTAATCCATGTAGTTCTGTGGCATTGGTTGTAATTTGCCATCTAAGTTCACTCAAGTCTAGAAAATCATTAAGGGGCCCTCCTCTGTCTCCCAGTACTACCTATTCTAAAACAATGAATTTAAAATCATGACCATCATTGTTCAAAATGTGCATGGCTAAGGCATTTTTTGTGTCACGCTTGCTGATGTCATAATAATGTTGATAGACTCTACTTCTGAGGGCATTAATGGTCTTCCCAATGTAAAACCCTGAACAATGTGAACACAAAGCAAGGTATACTATTGCCTTGCTACTACAGGAAAATTTCTTTTTGAACACATACTTTCCATAATTGGGTATTACTATCTCTTTCCCTTCAATTATATACTTACATTGCAGACAGAAACCACACTTTGTCATACATCCCTCCTGCTCATTGTCCTGTTTAGCCCTCTCTAACATATTTTTTATTGTAGTGTCCTTTTTGTAAACAATTCTTGGACATTTCCCTACCTTCTCAATAAAATCATGACTGATACCAAACAGATTCCAGTTATATTGTAATATTTCCCCTGTTATTGTTCAAAAAGGAAACGAATAGCAGCACCCGTTTTTAATCCCCATTACACTTAAAATAACTGAAAAAATACTTTATAGCACGTAATGAAAACCACCTGCCACAAAATTAGTACTATTTAAGAAAAAAATCTTTACTTACAGTTAACTGCCTTCCTCCTCTTCCCTTCCCCAAAGCACTTTTCTGAACATTAATGACATGAAGTAGGGTATATGCTTTAGAGTCCCCCACAAGTCCAACAAATTTGAAAAAGTCCAATATTTCCAGATTTTCTTGTTCTGTCATATTTCTCAAATATAATTATTGCACTATAATCCAACATTGTTACTAATTTTATTACTGTTCATTTCCGAAATCCTGTCTCTGCATAATTTTCAATGTATTCCCGGTTCTTCTAGTCAACTCTCATGCTCCTTTCCTTCTCTCCATTTTCCATTGAAAAACTTGAAAAGGTTTTACATGTACAGTCCCTCTGTAGTCTTTATTACCAGAAGAAAAAGAAATAGAATCTCCTTCTGTATCACAGCTTATTTTTGTTGGACAAACTTTTGTATTTCCTCCTTGGCATGTACTTCATCAAAAATGATTTTGTCCCTCCAGGGAAGAATACTTTTTAAGACAACTGGGTACAGCAGTTTGAATCTCACACCTGCATCTCGACAGTCCCTGAAGAGTGGAATAATTTGCTCCTCTTCTGTCTGGCTTACAATGTGTAATCATTCTCTACAAACACTCTGCTGTCTCCCTCTTTTAGTAATTTATCCTTGTGCCACAGTTTTGTCAGAATCAATTCCTTCTGCTTAGGACTGCATCTAAGGTTTGGAACATAGACATGATATGTCCTTTCAACTTAACAACTCCTGCTGTGGAATACCAGTTTAGCTTGTTATTTGTGCTTCTATAAAATTAATGCAGTCTGTTCCTTCCAGCTTCTCTGGTATAGCTAAAAATCTCAGGTTTTCCCTACATGCTCTGTCCTCTAATTCTACTATTTTTTGAAACAGCTGTTACTAAGCAGTCTCATATTCAGCCAGCCATTTCTTCATTTTGACCTCTGATTTTTGCAGCTTGATTGTCTCATCTGAATATCTGTTTAAAGCTTCTTCCATTTTTCTAACCTTTTGTTTTTTGTGTTGATATACTCCGTCAGTGTTTTGTTTATTTTAACCAGGTCTGTATGCAGTTGTCTTATATCTTTCTGCAGGTTACTGCAAGTTGTGTCTGAAGGTTGCATTGCTTTTTGCTGAACAGCTGCAGAACTTTCCCAGTCAGTATTTCTTCCTCACTTTCTGTAGCTGATTTTTTTCCAGGTTTCTGTATTTCTTTATTCCTGGCATCCAGGCAGTGCACTTACTAGCTAGTTACTGAAATTTCCCCATAAACACAAGCCTACTGGCCTTCTCTGCTGAGTTTCTATTTTCAGACTGGGAGAGCTAGAAATAAATTGTTACTCGATGTACAGCCATCTTGGAAGTCTAATTGTGTTAACTTCTGATATACAATTTATTTGCAATTTGTATTTAGTAGTATGTAAATGAATAGAAATTGTTGAATCATATAAATAAACCATAACATTTAACATGTTTTTATCATCCTTCATTCATGTTTTCTCTCTCTCTCTCTCTCTCTCTCTGTCTTGCTACTATGGTGTCATTTATTTTACTAACCAGCTTTCTATTGAATGGCTTAATGACTCTTCAGGATTATTGCACATAGGCTGATCAGTCTTAGGACAAAAGTAATACAAAAAAATAGATTAAATCCTTTTAGTGAACCTTTTAGCTACAACATGTATGACTGCAATCTGATTTGCAAAATGCCTGTTTTTGGACCTCAGTAATGCAAACAAAGAACAATGTTCAAATATGCAGCATATTTTAGAGGTAGGGGAACAATTTCAAAAGTATTATGGTAAACATTTACATTTAACATGCTTTAAAAAGGGTGATTTTATACAGAATTTGTACTTGTATGCGTCCTTTTCTTAATGCGTACTCATCACATTTTGTATACAAGAGTAAGATGCCAGATATTGCATCTCATTTGCTGACAGATAGTGAATGGATGTGCTTACTATAGCAACTTGTAAAATGCTCCAGATTGAAAATGTTGTAACTTGCTCAGAGACCTCAATGATGTGAATTGTTTCCATTATTTCTAAAAACTGTGACCACAGTTTATGATCACATGCAGGTGGAAGTTTCCCAACAGTGAAACAGCCTTGAATTAGTGTCACATGATTAGCTTCACCAAGCTGCTATGCAAAACATGAAGAAATGTTGCAACTCGTCTGGTGGCAAAAGATAACGTTATAGTTTCTTCAGAGTCTTGGAAAGTTTCCATTTTGTCACAGCATACAGCATATGGGTATTCATATGTGCATAAATGTATGAAAGGTAATAGGAAGTAGTCATTACACTGGACTTATCACTAGTCCTGTGCATCTTATTTAGATGTAGGGTTAAGAAAGAATTCAAAAGTAGCGAGCAATGGGTGTATTTGGTAAATAACATATGATACAGTTTTATTACACTGGCTTCAAATAGTTCTTAAGTGAGAACAAATATTTTTGCATCAAACAAATAGCCACTGTTCTGTTGAAAATATTCTGCTTGGCTCTACTTGTATTATTTTCAGGTTGCTATTTTTTTCTGTCTTAAGAAAACTTTAACTCCAGGTTATCAGTCTGCTTTCACATGTTGATTACTATTAATACTAATTATTTTAACTTTGCAAATGTAAATAAACAGCCTTAGAGCCCCACACCCCCAACTCAATTTGCTGCTACGAAAAACAAATTGCTATTTTCCTTTAGAAACAAAATAGATTTTCCACTGGGTGATCCATGCATTTATATACTTCTACACACAGTATGAGGTATTCCTTTTGTATTAGTTGTGTGTAAACCATAAAACAGGACTGGTAGGCAGTATTTGACCTTTGGATTTACCTTCATTCATGTAGATTTACTTCATACCATGTGCAGGCACAGATGTTTATCATTAGTAAATACATTTGAAAAATGTTGGTAATTGTTTAACACTTTAATAGCCTGTTTCTTTTTAACTTTCTTTTTTTTTGTAAACTTATTTATTAAATTAGAGCTAGAACAGTTGCACTCAGTTCATTCCTCTTTCTTACTGTTAGTACATTTGTAACCATGTCCATCCCATTTTTTCTTCAACTAGTGTATCTTTCTCTCTGTCTCACACATACGCACACACACACACACACACACACACACAGACACACACACACACACACACACACACACACACACACACACACACACACACACACACACACACACACACACACACACACACACACACACACACACACACACACATACACACACACACACACACATACATGCATACGGAGAAGCTGTATTCTTGGCCTTGGACAGTGCTGTTTTAACCTGTACAGCAGTAATACTGGGTGCCTGGAAATGTACTGGTATTGTGATTGGTCCTTTGGGGAGGGGGTAAAGTTGGCACTGAATCTGTCGGCTAGTATACTGGCAATATCTGTTGACTCGTTATAGGAGGTACAGTAGCTCAGAGCAAATCTGGGTATTGCCGTGGAGATTCTTTACATAAGTATAGAAGGCCTTTGGTTGTCTGCTGCAATTCTGTTTTCATAGTTAGCTTTAGAGGATTTGATGAGGGATCTCAACATTTTGTTGAGGCTAATAAGGGAGTTTTTCCAGTCTTGGAATTTCACTTTATTCCACATCAGTTTCCTCCTCCTGTTGTAGAGTTTGTTTATGGCAGGGGACCACCAGATTGGCTTCCTTTTTTTGGAGGAGAGCGTCTTGGTTCTATTGGGTATGGTGAGATCCATCCATTTGTGTACGTGTTTGTACAGTGCATTGGTGTATGATTTGGCAGTCATACAACTATTCTCCATTTGCATGGGTGCCGTGAAATTAGCCACCTCTGTTTTTAGGAGCCCAAAGTTAGCTTTGGTGAAGTTTTTCATCGTGGTTACCTTTGGGAGGGTGTGGATTTCCAAGGTGATTAATTTGTGGTTGGATCTAACCAGGGAGGAGCTGACTATTGGTGTAGAGTAACGGTCGCCCATGTTAGTAATGACCAGGTCAAGGATGTTGCTACCGCTAGTGGGGGTAAGAACAAGCTGGTCCAGGGCATTGGAATTAATGAATTCCAGGAAACGTTGGGCAAGTGTATTGGTACATGAGTAGTTTTCCCAGTTAATGAAGGGGTAGTTGAAGTTGCTCAGTATGAGAGTGATAGGTTGGACTCTAATATTCTACAGGGTGCTTAGGAACATGGAGTGTGAGTCTTGGGACATGGTTGGGGACCTATAACAGGCTACAACCTGAATCACTGTCTTATCCAACATTAGCTGCACCTGAAGTATCACTGATGCATTACGTTGGGCTACCAGTCTAGAGGTGTGTGCATCCTTTATGAATATGGAAGCACCACTGCCTTTGGAGCTTCGGTCCAAGTTCTGGGGCCAAAAGGTGTGAAATGAGTTATAGCCTGGTAGTGCAGGGGTGCTTTCTGCTGCTTTCAACCAGGTTTCTGTTACAGCACAAATGTCGATGTTCTCCATTTTAAGGAGTGCTTCGAGTGAGTGCATTTTGAGAATTAGACTTCTAGCGTTGAGCCGCATGACCCTCAGATTGCATTTGTTTGTAGCTGTTACTGTGGTAATTTGGTGTTTGGAACACCACCTAAAAAAGGCAGTATAGGGGTGGCAAGAGCCTTGGCCAGTATCCAGAAGCCCAGGGGTGACAGATGCAGGCCATCTCTAGCAAAGGATCGAGATCTGTCAATCATGTCATCCCAGGCAGACAGATACTGGATCCCCTTAGAATGATACCAGAAACTTAGCCATCTGTTGAAATCAATCATTTTCTGCTTGTACTGTGGTATCATTCTGGGTGATGGTAGGATGCTGCTCAGGGCTAGAGTCATACCCACCTGGGCTACATAATCCGAGAGCTCCTCCATGTCTCTTTTCATGTAGTTCAGGGAGGTACGTCTCAAGTCATCCACACCCACATGCACAGTGACAGAGTCATATTTGTACCTGTTGTTGAGGGACCTGAGTGCGTGCATTATGTAGCAGATCCTGGCACCTGACAGGCAGCTGACTGTTACTTTCTCCTTATTCAACCTAGTGAGTGGGACATCAGTGTGCCTCACTATCGAGTCACCTATGACTAGTGTGCTGGGCATGCTGTTTTGCCTTAGGGGCTTTGGTTGAGTGGCACACTATTTAGCAGAGTTATGTGTCTCATGATTAGTGCTGTGTTGTGGTGGTTGAATGCATTTCTGCCTTGGAGGTCTCTGCTGTTTGGGTAGATTTCTTTATTGAGATCCTCCACGAAGGTGGGTGTGTGGCTTGTGTTTTTATGTGAAGGCAGTGCTGGTGTGTGTTCTGGAGGGCTATGTTTTCCATGTGGTGTGGTGCAAGTGTTGACCTTCTCCTCTTGACCAGCTATTCCAGTCTTGGCTGGAGAGTGTATGTCTTCTTATTTGGATATATAAGTGCATCTCTCACAAGTCTGAGTGTTGGGAGGTAAGAGGAGAGGGTTGTCGGTGTACATCAGGCAGTTGCTACTTTGCCTCAGGATGCCCAAGTTCCCCAGGTTAATAGGAGAAAGCACAAGGAACTGTGCCACTGCCACTGGTAAACACAGAGACTTCCCTTTAGCCCAAGCTAGCACTGGCCTCCAAGAAATTTACAAACAGTTCAGAACAGCAAATCTGTAACTGAACTTTCTTAAATTTCAGAACGTGGGGAAAAAAAAGCAAGATTTTTTTTGTTTTGTTTTAGTTTAAACGTAGCAGAGATACACAAGTAGCAAAATATTCACAGCAGTGCAATAAATGACCCCACACTTGAGTGCTAGGCCAAAGTCAGGTAAAATGCAATTTTAAGCGGAAAAAAAACGATTTTAAATCAAGTGCAACACAGGAAATGCAGTAAACAGGCTCTAGATGTGTTCTAAATACTGTATGTAATACAGATATAAACTTTAGCAAGCCAGAAAACACCGAAAAGTAGGCGGCAAAGCAGTAATTCTAAACAAAAAATCAGAAGAAAATACTTAAAATCTCAAAAGTGGCTCCTTTTTTCTCTCAGCGTTTTCTCCCCTTGGTAGGTGCTTCAGCAACAACTAACAAGCCTGGAAAGAGGTCAAAACCACGAGGCAGCAGGGCTTTAAGAGAGAGAGATCAAGGAGTTTAGAATTGACCCAAAATGGCCAATAAAACTACAGCTTCTAGGCAGTAACCACTCCTACAGGGGCAGGCAGGCTGCTCAGTGTTAACCACTGCCACTGCTGAACACAGAGACTTCCCTTTAGCCCAAGCAAGCACTGGCCTCCAAGAAACTTACAGACAGTTCAGAACAGTAAATCTGTAACTGAACTTTCTTAAATTTCAGAAAGTGGGAAAAAAGCAAGATTTGTTTGTTTTTTCTTTTTTTGTTTTAGTTTAAAGGTAGCAGAAATACACAAGTAGCAAAATATTCACAACAGTGCAATAAATGACCCCACATGAGTGCTAGGCCAAAGTCAGGTAAAATGCAATTTTAAGAGAAAAAACTATTTTAAATCAAGTGCAACACAGGAAATGCAGTAAACCGGCTCTAGATGTGTTCTAAATACTGTTTCTAATACAGATATAAACTTTAGCAAGCCAGAAAACACCGAAAAGTGGCAGCAAAGGAATAATTCTAAACAAAAAATCAGAAGAAAATACTTAAAATCTCAAAAGTGGCTCCTTTCTTCTCTCAGCATTTTCTCCCCTTGGTAGGTGCTTCAGCAACAATTAAAAAGCCTGGAAAGATGCCAAAACCACGAGGCAGCAGAGTTTTAAGAGAGGGAGAGATCAAGGAGTTTAGAATTGACCCAAAATGGCCAATAAAACTACAGCTTCTAGGCAGTAACCACTCCTACAGGGACAGGCAGTGTGCTAAGTGTTAACCACTGCCACTGGTGAACACAGAGACTTCCCTTTAGCCCAAGCAAGCACTGGCCTCCAAGAAACTTACAAACAGTAGACAACAGCAAATCTGTAACTGAACTTTCTTACATTTCAGAAAGTGGGAAAAAAGCAATACTTTTTTGTTTTTTTCTTTTTTTGTTTTAGTTTAAATGTAGCAGAGATACACAAGTAGCAAAATATTCACAGTAGTGCAATAAATGACCCCACACTTGAGTGCTAGGCCAAAGTCAGGTAAAATGCAATTTTAAGAGAAAAAAACGATTTTAAATTAAGTGCAACACAGGAAATGCAGTAAACAGGCTCTAGATGTGTTCTAAATACTGTTTGTAATACAGATATAAACTTTAGCAAGCCAGAAAACACCGAAAAGTAGACGGTAAAGCAGTAATTCTAAACAAAATATCAGAAGAAAATACTTAAAATCTCAAAAGTGGCTCCTTTCTTCTCTCAGCATTTTCTCCCTTGGTAGGTGCTTCAGCAACAACTAACAAGCCTGGAAAGATGCCAAAACCATGAGGCAGCAGGGCTTTAAGAGAGAGAGAGATCAAGGAGTTTAGAATTAACCCAAAATGGCCAATAAAACTACAGCTTCTAGGCAGTATCCACTCCTACAGGGACAGGCAGGCTGCTCAGTGTTAACCACTGCCACTGGTGAACACAGAGACTTACTTCCCTTTAGCCCAAGCAAGCACTGGCCTCCAAGAAACTTACAGACAGTTCAGAACAGCAAATCTGTAACTGAACTTTCTTAAATTTCAGAAAGTGGGGAAAAAAGCAAGATTTTTTTGTTTTTTCTTTTTTTGTTTTAGTTTAAAGGTAGCAGAGATACACAAGTAGCAAAATATTCACAACAGTGCAATAAATGACCCCACACGAGTGCTAGGCCAAAGTTAGGTAAAATGCAATTTTAAGAGAAAAAAACAATTTTAAATCAAGTGCAACACAGGAAATGCAGTAAACAGGCTCTAGATGTGTTCTAAATACTGTTTCTAATACAGATATAAACTTTAGCAAGCCAGAAAACACCGAAAAGTGGCGGCAAAGCAATAATTCTAAACAAAAAATCAGAAGAAAATACTTAAAATCTCAAAAGTGGCTCCTTTCTTCTCTCAGCATTTTCTCCCCTTGGTAGGTGCTTCAGCAACAACTAAAAAGCCTGGAAAGATGCCAAAACCATGAGGCAGCAGAGTTTTAAGAGAGAGAGATCAAGGAGTTTAGAATTGACCTAAAATGGCCAATAAAACTACAGCTTCTAGGCAGTAACCACTCCTACAGGGACAGGCAGGGTGCTCAGTGTTAATCACTGCCACTGGTGAACACAGAGACTTCCCTTTAGCCCAAGCAAGCACTGGCCTCCAAGAAACTTACAAACAGTAGACAACAGCAAATCTGTAACTGAACTTTCTTACATTTCAGAAAGTGGGAAAAAAGCAAGACTTTTTTGTTTTTTTCTTTTTTTGTTTTAGTTTAAAGGTAGCAGAGATACACAAGTAGCAAAATATTCACAGCAGTGCAATAAATGACCCCACACTTGAGTGCTAGGCCAAAGTCAGGTAAAATGCAATTTTAAGAGAAAAAAAACAATTTTAAATCAAGTGCAACACAGGAAATGCAGTAAACAGGCTCTAGATGTGTTCTAAATACTGTTTCTAATACAGATATAAACTTTAGCAAGCCAGAAAACACCAAAAAGTGGCAGCAAAGCAATAATTCTAAACAAAAAATCAGAAGAAAATACTTAAAATCTCAAAAGTGGCTCCTTTCTTCTCTCAGCATTTTCTCCCCTTGGTAGGTGCTTCAGCAACAACTAAAAAGCCTGTAAAGATGTCAAAACCACGAGGCAGCAGAGTTTTAAGAGAGACAGAGATCAAGGAGTTTAGAATTGACCCAAAATGGCCAATAAAACTACAGCTTCTAGGCAGTAACCACTCCTACAGGGACAGGCAGGGTGCTCAGTGTTAACCACTGCCACTGCTGAACACAGAGACTTCCCTTTAGCCCAAGCAAGCACTGGCCTCCAAGAAACTTACAAACAGTAGACAACAGCAAATCTGTAACTGAACTTTCTTACATTTCAGAAAGTGGGAAAAAAGCAATACTTTTTTGTTTTTTTCTTTTTTTGTTTTAGTTTAAAGGTAGTAGAGATACACAAGTAGCAAAATATTCACAGCAGTGCAATAAATGACACCACACTTGAGTGCTAGGCCAAAGTCAGGTAAAATGCAATTTTAAGAGAAAAAACGATTTTAAATTAAGTGCAACACAGGAAATGCAGTAAACAGGCTCTAGATGTGTTCTAAATACTGTTTGTAATACAGATATAAACTTTAGCAAGCCAGAAAACACGGAAAAGTAGGCGGTAAAGCAGTAATTCTAAACAAAATATCAGAAGAAAATACTTAAAATCTCAAAAGTGGCTCTTTTCTTCTCTCAGCATTTTCTCCCCTTGGTAGGTGCTTCAGCAACAACTAACAAGCCTGGAAAGATGCCAAAACCACGAGGCAGCAGGGTTTTAAGAGAGAGAGATCAAGGAGTTTAGAATTGACCCAAAATGGCCAATAAAACTACAGCTTCTAGGCAGTAACCACTCCTACAGGGACAGGCAGGCTGCTCAGTGTTAACCACTGCCACTGGTGAACACAGAGACTTCCCTTTAGCCCAAGCAAGCACTGGCCTCCAAGAAACTTACAGACAGTTCAGAACAGCAAATCTGTAACTGAACTTTCTTAAATTTCAAAAAGTGGGAAAAAAGCAAGATTTGTTTGTTTTTTCTTTTTTTGTTTTAGTTTAAAGGTAGCAGAGATACACATGTAGCAAAATATTCACAACAGTGCAATAAATGACCCCACATGAGTGCTAGGCCAAAGTCAGGTAAAATGCAATTTTAAGAGAAAAAAACAATTTTAAATCAAGTGCAACACAGGAAATGCAGTAAACAGGCTCTAGATGTGTTCTAAATACTGTTTCTAAAACAGATATAAACTTTAGCAAGCCAGAAAACACCGAAAAGTGGCGGCAAAGCAATAATTCTAAACAAAAAATCAGAAGAAAATACTTAAAATCTCAAAAGTGGCTGCTTTCTTCTCTCAGCATTTTCTCCCCTTGGTAGGTGCTTCAGCAACAACAAAAAAGCCTGGAAAGACGCCAAAACCACGAGGCAGCAAAGTTTTAAGAGAGAGAGATCAAGGAGTTTAGAATTGACCCAAAATGGCCAATAAAACTACAGCTTCTAGGCAGTAACCACTCCTACAGGGACAGGCAGGCTGCTCAGTGTTAACCACTGCCACTGGTGAACACAGAGACTTCCCTTTAGCCCAAGCAAGCACTGGCCTCCAAGAAACTCACAAACAGTAGACAACAGCAAATCTGCAACTGAACTTTCTTACATTTCAGAAAGTGGGAAAAAAGCAAGACTTTTTTGTTTTTTTCTTTTTTTGTTTTAGTTTAAAGGTAGCAGCGATACACAAGTAGCAAAATATTCACAGCAGTGCAATAAATGACCCCACACTTGAGTGCTAGGCCAAAGTCAGGTAAAATGCAATTTTAATTGAAAAAAAACAATTTTAAATTAATTGCAACACAGGAAATGCAGTAAGCAGGCTCTAGATGTGTTCTAAATACTGTTTGTAATACAGATATAAACTTTAGCAAGCCAGAAAACACTGAAAAGTAGGCGGCAAAGCAGTAATTCTAAACAAAATATCAGAAGAAAAATACTTAAAATCTCAAAAGTGGCTCCTTTCTTCTCTCAGCATTTTCTCCCCTTGGTAGGTGCTTCAGCAACAACTAACAAGCTTGGAAAGATGCCAAAACCATGAGGCAGCAGGGTTTTAAGAGAGAGAGAGAGATCAAGGAGTTAAGAATTGACCCAAAATGGCCAATGAAACTACAGCTTCTAGACAGTAACCCCTCCTACAGGGACAGGCAGGCTGCTCAGTGTTAACCACTGCCACTGGTGAACACAGAGACTTCCCTTTAGCCCAAGCAAGCACTGGCCTCCAAGAAACTTACAAACAGTTCAGAACAGCAAATCTGTAACTGAACTTTCTTAAATTTCAGAAAGTGGGAAAAAAGCAAGATTTGTTTGTTTTTTTCTTTTTTTGTTTTAGTTTAAAGGTAGGAGAGATACACAAGTAGCAAAATATTCACAACAGTGCAATAAATGACCCCACACTTGAGTGCTAGGCCAAAGTCAGGTAAAATGCAATTTTAAGAGAAAAAATGATTTTAAATCAAGTGCAACAGAGGAAATGCAGTAAACAGGCTCTAGATGTGTTCTAAATACTGTTTCTAATACAGATATAAACTTTAGCAAGCCAGAAAATGCTGAAAAGTAGGCGGCAAAGCAGTAATTCTAAACAAAAAATCAGAAGAAAATACTTAAAATCTCAGAAGTGGCTCCTTTCTTCTCTCAGCGTTTTCTCCCCTTGGTAGGTGCTTTAGCAACAACTAACAAGCCTGGAAAGACGCCAAAACCATGAGGCAGCGAGGTTTTAAGAGAGAGAGAGATCAAGGAGTTTAGAATTGACCCAAAATGGCCAATAAAACTACAGCTTCTAGGCAGTAACCACTCCTACAGGGACAGGCAGGCCTCTCAGTGTTAACCACTGCCACTGGTGAACACAGAGACTTCCCTAGCCCAAGCAAGCACTGGCCTCCAAGAAACTTACAAACAGTTCAGAACAGAAAATCTGTAACTGAACTTTCTTAAATTTCAGAAAGTGGGAAAAAAGCAAGTTTTTTTTCCTTTTTTTGTTTTAGTTTAAAGGTAGCAGAGATACACAAGTAGCAAAATATTCACAGCAGTGCAATAAATAACCCCACACTTGAGTGCTAGGCCAAAGTCAGGTAAAATGCAATTTTAATAGAAAAAAAACGATTTTAAATTAAGTGCCACACAGGAAATGCAGTAAACAGGCTCTAGATGTGTTCTAAATACTGTTTCTAATACAGATATAAACTTTAGCAAGCCAGAAAACGCCGAAAAGTAGGCGGCAAAGCAGTAATTCTAAACAAAAAGTCAGAAGAAAATACTTAGAATCTAAAAAGTGGCTCCTTTCTTCTCTCAACGTTTTCTCCCCTTGGTAGGTGCTTCAGCAACAACTAACAAGCATATATTGTCCTGACTATGTTCTACATTATTAACATTAGAAAAATGTAACTCTTTCAACAACAAATTTTGGAAAATGGCCACATTTTTATTCATAGGAGGTATAAAAGTAGAAGTCCTAAATCTGAAATTATGTGAATTCTCACCATATGGCTCAGAATCTGCAAAATATAATTTTAAATTCAATTTGTGACAAAAACTAATAACGTCTTGTGCAAAAGAGAATTCTGACACCATGAATTTAGGGACAAAACCCATACCTTTATTCAACAATTTTTGTTCTACTTGTGTAAGTTCCAAAGATAAAATATTGTGAACATTCAAACAATCATTTATTTGCGTGTTAACACTGCCAACATGGCTTCCAAACTTGTTCCTGTTTCCTCTATGTTTCTTCCCTCCCCGCCTGGCTCTCCAAAAGGGAAAATAACATTACCCTTTTTGACAGGTGGAGAACTATGTAAAACTGTTCCTTCACTATCTGTGTTGGAGGAAAATTCATCTCCAGATGTATCTGATGTAGATTTAGTATTTTTCAATATAGATCTCTTTCTTTTTCTTTTGAAATTAGGCTGGAATGGGCCTGATTTATTATTAGTAAACTGTATTGTTTTCTTAAGTACAAATGGTTTACCTGTAGAATAGTTCCTAACATCTCTCTGAAACTTTTAATCATTCTGGCTTTCAAATCTTGTTCTAGTTGTATCAAACAATCAGAAAGTAAGGAAACTTGTTCTTGATACCTATCATGATCTTTATATTCCTGCAATTTCGTGCATAATTCACCTATACTTTCAGTCAAAGATATGATTCTACGTTCATAGAATTCTATCAGAATATTTACAAAACTCATAGATGATGAATGTTGTACTTGTTGCCATTCAGTTAAAGTTTCATCAACCCCCTTGACAAATGGTTGCGTCCTGACTCTCAAACCTCGTGGGGTAATATTATTGTTTGAGTATGCCTTAAATAATCTGAGATGCCAAATCTGAATTCTCATTTCTTTCATCTCATTAGTTAGCTTAATAAATAAATCTTTACAAGAGTCCAACTGGACTGAATCCCCAGTTCCCTCTTTGGTTGATGATATACAAGCATCAAAAATTTTTATATCATCTCTATCAGCCAAAAGGCCTCGAGTAATATTGGTCAAATCCATATTAATGTTCTTGTAATATCAATGTATAAACAAAAAATATAAAGTTTCAACTATAATTGGCGTAAATGGAACACTAATACAAAAATAACTAAGTGACTTGGAAAGCAACGCATAAAAATCCAAACATTCAATTTGAAGTGTAATATCACACCCATAAAGCCTGAAAATTGAAGGTCTCACAAACCCTATATCAATGTGTTGCCTATCAACCCCCTACAGGATGTTACACGTGTAGACATGTCATCTGGCCACAATATAAAAAGATTAGCTAGAACAAAAAAATGTTCATCCATACATACAAAATGTATACCACATTTGTTACCTACTATAAAGCTCCAGTAATAACACTTTGTGTGTATATGTTCCCAACAACTGTAGGACGTCAGCATTTGCTTCTTCATCCAACACTTAAGTGAGCGTTTCAAGTAATCAAGTAATTGGTCATGTATTATTTAACACATCCTGTAAAAACTCATCAATATAGAGCCGTACACATTGAGAAAGGGCTTCATTGCCCTTATATTGTAATAGTCTCAAAATTAAAACCATAAATCCCACAATTACTTCCAGATGTCAGCCTTCGCTTCTACATCCAATAATGAAATGTGTTAATCCATAAAAAAATTGTTTGAATATACAGTAATGAGCCCCTAAAACTAAGAGCCCATAAACCAAGACCATGAACTATTGGTAATAAAGCAGATGAGAGCTCCAAGTCAGCCCAAACTGTATCTCTGAAATAAATGATTCATATGCGTTACAATGCAAGTCAGCATATATCCCCAACACAACATACCCCCACTCCTAGAAAATGTAGTATAGCTTATACTTAGAAAATACATATAATCAATTTAGGTATTACAAAAACATATATAGGTCCCAAGCCAAACTGTTGATTTTCATTTAAGGGAGCCCATATCAAAAAATATTAGTTTGAGGCCAAATAACCCACGTTTATAAAAATATGAACACAGGCGATATGTATTTAAATCATATAGCCCAAAATAAATCCCTTTTTATCCATATCAGTGTCCATATAAGAATCGTTTGATAAATTCACACCACCACTGTTCACAAACAAAACTAAACAGTGAAACAAAGGCCAATATAAATGGCGACCTGATATAGTATTTCCAACTGTTCAATAAATGTTCATGAAGCATACATGTTGAATCTGTTAGGCCTAGATGTACATTGGTGACTGAACAATGGCGCCAAATATTACACGTTTGTGAAGTCAAAACACACAAATGGTAGCTGTTGAAACATATAGCCCTAAAAACACTTTATGTCCCTTTATATCAACATCATTGTCTATATAAATGTCATTGAATAAATTCTCGCTCATACCGTTCACAGTCATGCGTACATGAACCTTGCAAATTGCAAATAATACAACAAAGACCAATACAGATGGTAACCTGATTTAGTGTTCACAAATGTCCAATAAATGTCCACAAACATTGATTCAGTCCTGCCAAAACACACCATGAAAAATATAAAACATGGATATACACTGGCAGCTATACAATGAGGCCCAAACTAGTATATAAGACCAGGAACAATAATAATGTGCCTGATAACACATATACCCTCAAAATAAGATTATTGAGCAACAAAGCTTTGCTGCTTACACTAATAAACTCCTGTAATTCGTATTTGCTTCAATGGCCACAAGTTATGAACTCCCAAATGTCCAATAAATGTTCACAAATGTTGATTCAGTCCTGCCAAAACACACCATAAAAAATAATAATGTGCCCGATAACACATATACTTTCAAAACGAGATTACTGAGCCCCAAAGCTTTAATGCATACACTAATTAACTCCTGTAATTCGCATTTGCTTTAATTGCCACAAGTTGCAAACTCCCAGTCTCAATCGAAAACAAAAAAATCCCAAAAGACAGTACCTTCAAATCACTGGTTACATAAACCTATGATTCCCTTTATGGTGCAACATGTAACCTCAAATGTTGATTCGTTGATGAGTAGTCAGCCCAACACAAGGTTCCAAAGCTATATAGCCAAATTTCTTCGCACATAAATGATATCTGGAATGCAGAACCACAAACAGCAGGGGGAGAGAGGAGCCATGTTGGAAACAGGAACAATGAAACCCACGCACGTACGGCAAAGTGCATGGCCCAACCAAAATGTGTAGATCCAAAAATCCAAACAGGCCAGCACTAACTTTCAACAAAAATACTTTAATAAAAGTATAAATGGGGTAGAATACCAATAAATGAATATACAAAAATAATGACACCCAGAAGGTGACAAAGCATACTGGTTTCAGCATAAAGCCATCATCAGTACTATCTAACAGACAGTATAACAATCAATATATATATAAAACAGCCAAATAGTGCACCACACAATTATCCAATCGCACCCTTTGGGTGTCATTATTTTTGTATATTCATTTATGGGTATTCTATCCCATTTATACTTTTATTAAAGTATTTTTGTTGGAATTTAGTGCTGGCCTGTTTGGGTTTTTGGATCTACACATTTTGGTTGGGGCGTGCACTTTGCCATACGTGCGTAGGTTTCATTGTTCCTGTTTCCAACATACATATATTCCCCCATTATTTTTTTGTGAATTGCTTATTCAGTCTCTCTTTCAAATCCTTTCTAACCTCCTCTGATTGATTCTTATATTTATATTAATATTGATCACGCAATATTTTATATGCTCTACTAATTATCCTTTTTTTAACAACAGCTTCTGTTCTACACTCTACAAAAATCTCTACCAGTACTGGTCTTTCGCTTAGGACACCCCTATTTCTTTTTCTTTGCCTAAACTCTGATATCAATCCTTGATAGGGAAGGGAATCTTTAGCCTGCAGTCCAAATAAATTCTTGGCCACTTAACATTCTATTACCATTTCCTCTCTAATTATTTGCTCTCAATACCATGGTTCCT
The DNA here is from genome assembly GCF_019279795.1 of Protopterus annectens. Lineage (NCBI taxonomy): Eukaryota > Metazoa > Chordata > Ceratodontiformes > Protopteridae > Protopterus > Protopterus annectens. Next base: position 685,723,093 of record NC_056735.1, read on the forward strand.
TTCCCAGTTTTCTCCAATAAATTCCAGCCCCATCTTGCCTGCATCCATAATTGCAGTCATCCCTATCGGCAGAATCTACTTTTTCCATTTCCATGCTTGTGCTATGTATAAGAGCCTTAACTGTGTAGCTCTGAAATACTCCTTCAAATCGGGTAATCCCAAACCACCTTGTTCTATTGGAAGAATCAACTTATCCAACTTGACTCTTGCCATTTTTCCCTTCCAGATAAAATCTTTTGGCTCTTTATTAATTGTTATCCACAACTTCTCCACTTATTGATAAAAATATGCCTAACCTGTGAATTAAACTAATGGGACTAAAAACATTTTCTCTCCTTGTACCTTGCTATCCAATTTTTGCAAATGGGGTTGGGGGATCACTTCAACAGTGACAGTCATCTAGAGCCAAGCTTTACAAACCAGGCAGCTAGCGCTACCATGGTAGTTCTTCCAAAACAAACACTTGGGCACACACTCAGATTTATGCCCAATCCAGCTACTGCATGCCTTTGAAATGTTGGAGGAAGCTGGAGCACCTAGAAGAAATCCATGTGAACACAGGGAGAACATGCAGACTCTGCAGAGAAGATACTCAATTGAGAATAGAACCAGGGAACCTCTTGATGTGAGGTAACAATACCATCTGCCATTGATATTCTGTATGATTATTGTTATTTTCCTTATGGATATGCATCCAAAATCCCAGTCTCTCTCCTTGTTTCTTGAGCTTTGCCCTGCTTCATCATTATCCCTTTCCACTTTATATTATAGCTTTCTGCTTGCGCTATGTATGGAGCCTTAAGTATGCAGCTCTGAAATGCCCCCTCCAATCAGGTAATCCCAAACCACCTTGTTCTATTGGAAGGGTCAGTGTATCCCACTTGACTCTTGCCCTCTTCTCCTCCCAGATAAAATCTTTCAACTCTTTTTCCACAACTTCTCCTCTGGTTATAAAATATACCTGACTTGTGTATAAAACTAAAGAGACTAAAAACATTTTCACTGCTTGTATCTTGCTATCCATAGCCATAAAACAGACCTTCCAGTTTCTTGTTTTATGTATTATCTTTTGTTTAGTCTTTGCCCGCATATTCTTAGCTGCCCAAACAGAATTCTTTTTCATCCATACTCCTAAGTACTTCATTTTATCATATCTCCATAAGTACGGGTATTGCTGAACTAATTTGTGTGTGGGTAAATAGTTTACAGGTATTGCCTTTGTTTTATCTTCATTAAATTTGTATCCTGAAAAGACTTGAAACTATCTCAGAATATTCCACAACACTAAAATGCCCTTTTCTATTTTTATCCAATATAAAATAATATCATTTGCAAGTAAATCCAATTTTTCTTGACTACCATACCAATTATATCCTTGAATTTCTGAGTCCCTTATTTTCTTTGCCAGTGGCTCTCAATATAATGCAAATAAAGGGAATGAGAACACCTCTGTTTGCTTCCTCTGCATAGAAAGAACTTATCAGAGATGAACCCCCTCCACTTTAATTTTTGCATCGATCCGTCATATATCCTCCTAATTAATCTTATAATTTTATCAGAGAACGCAAATGCTGCAATTGTCCTACTAATAGAATCCCAGCTCACTCTGTCAAATGCTTTCTCTGCATCAAGACCCACCAACAACAGTGGTATTTTCTTACATTCTGCTTCCTTTTGGATTATCATTGTTCTATTAATGTTGTCAAATGTTTTGCCTCAACTCCACAAAATCACACTGACCTATAGCTATCAATTTTCGCATCATCTCTGCCATTCTTTTAGCTATTATAGACGTAAACACTTTACAACCATGATTTAGAATCAAAATGGGCCTATATGAAACTGGGTCTTTTCCATCTTTAGGTATTATATCCACCTCTGCTTTCTTCCAGGATGTTGGTGCTTCTCCTCTTTTTAAAATACTGTTAAACAAAACCTTTCATAAACATTTCCATTTGTACTTTTTCTTGATTTCCACATTTCTCTGCTTTATACAGATTTACATACAATTTCCAAAATATTTCTAATACCTCTGTAGGATCTGTGGTTATTTTCCTTGTTATAGACTTACTAAGCTTGGTAACAACTATTTCTAATTTCTGTTGCCAGAGCTGTTGTGCTAAAAGTTTGTATGCTCTGTAGTTATTATCAAAAACAGCTGCTTAACAGCAATCTTTCTAAACTCATGCATATTATCAAGGTAGTCCCTTGTTTTCTCTTTAGCATTCTGCAATTGTGCCTCTTCTTGTTTAGTGAGATTCCCCCTACTCTTCAATACATTAACCTTTGTCAGTCCCTCTAAATAATTCTTGTTACTTCTTAACCATATCTCTTTTTCTTTTATTTTCACCCTATTTTTAAACTCCACTTTAATTTTATCCCACTCCCTAGCTATATTTTCAGAATACACTTCTGTCTTCTCTAATAACTCCTAAATAATTTCCACTATTCATTCTGTAAATTGTTCTCTTTTAATAGCTAGGAGAGGAAGTGTCAGTGTCTCATTTTTATTCCATTACCCTGCATTTTATTTTAGTTATTATTGGCATGTGATCTGAAATAGTTAGTGGATGCATATCAAAACTTTCAATTAAATGCACGTTACTGTGAAATATAATTTGCTACATGTAAAAGGCTCCAATCACAGTCTTGCATTGATCGATGTAGTAACTCAATTTGGCATGAAATGAAAATGGAAATTCCCTTATTCTGGTTCAAAGTAGCTTTACTGAGAAATGAATACACTTTGACAGATGAGTGCTATTGATCTAAGTAGAGTAGTGTGAGAACCCAGTTTAAATACCTTCACTAGACGCTTAAAATAATTATGCATTCAACAGAGAATGTAGCAGTAATGAATTCTATTGGTCAGAGTGATAGTACATTCACTAGCAGCTTAAATTAATTATGCATTCATCAGAGGATATGGCAGTAATGAATCCTTTACATGTAGCTGCTTGATGGTACTTTTTTTATCTGGAGTCTCTCTGATTTTTCTTTTTGTATTTAATTTCTCCCCATACAGTCTGCTTCCCAGCACCCACACAGGCTTCGTTATCAGATAAGACCCTTGGCTAGCATTAGCCAAACAGGGCTAGTTCTTCACCATAGTGCAAGTGTTTCTTTTGTGAAATATAATTTCTCTAGCCTAGCACAATTTTTGTACCTTAGGGAATAATATGTAAATTCTCTCTAAACTCCTACTACTGAATTAACATCTTCCATACCAAATATTTTCATAAATTTCTTCAAAAATCCACTGTCTTTTGTTATATTTTCCCTTTTAGGCCCCTCCCATACATCCACACTGCTGCAACACAAATTCCAGTCCCCACCTATAAGTAATATTCTATGCTGAAAGCTGATTTTTCTCCCAGAATTTTCTAAAGCTCCATTGTAGGAGCTCTAGGTGGAATATAAATACATGCCAGCGTAATCCTCTTCCCTTGCCAGTATCTCCTTATTACTACAAATCTGCCGTTATTATCTTTTTTCCATCTTCCGCCACTATTGCAGCTCCTCTCAAAATTAATATAAGTACTCCCCTTTTTCTTTGTCCCAGATATTCTGCTGAATAACCATCCTGAAATCCTTTCTTTATCAAATGCATATGCTCATTTCTTTCCCAATGTGTCTGCTGTAGCATAACTATTTGCACTCCACATTTTTTAATATAGTTCACTACTCTTTCTTTTTTGTGTATGTCTGTGAGACCATTCACATTTAAAGATAATATGGAAAGTGCCATTATGATAAGAAGTTATTATTCCTACCTGTTATGTATAATTTCAGCTTTTGTGTTATATGCATGCACTAATGTTTGGCAGATTTATCCTTTATACATTTGTTTCCTGGCCTATCCATTTAAACCTATGCCACATCTTACTTAACCTTTTTTGTTTTAATAAAATCCCTCAAATAAAAAAAACAAACACACCTCCAGATCACCCCCCCCCAAACCTATTAGTTCAGTACTAACACCCAAAACTATGTACATCTTCAAATAATGAATTTCAACCCTCCTAACAGGAACAATCAACCCAGATTGACAGCCACATTCACAGGCTTGAATTATGAAGGTTATCCATGCTAGGATGCATATGCTTCTACCTCCACTACGTGCTGTCTGATTTTTGTGTTATCTTTATTCCTCTCCCAAATGAGGAAAACAGCTTGAATAATTTCAGAAAACAATATCTCCTAGACATTGAAAGAAAGAAGCATTTCGTTTTTATTGCACTCTTATCAGATTGTCTCCATAGCAACATAACAACCAGATACACAGTTGTGTTCCACTACATATAATACCTGTAATCATTTATGTGCTAGAGGGAATCACTAGTATTCAGTCATTATATTCATTGTTTACCCTTAAAAATGTGTTATTAAATTAAGACAAGGGCCTTAATCCAGTCATTTCCCCATGCAAAAATAAGAAAAGGCATACCACTTTTACTTATATCATGCTCTTTTGTCCAGATTGTCTTCTCTTTTTACATTGAAATGCCTACATTTCCCAAAATTGAGCAAGAAGAAGGAAAGAAAGAAAGAAAGAATGGAAGAAAGAAAGAAAGAAAAAGAATGGAAGACAGGGGTATATGTTTACTTTATTATCCTGATTACACACAAAATTAACTGAAAAAATTACTTTATAGCATGCAGTATATGCCATGTATTATAAAAATACTGTTAAGAACATTTTTTTACTTACAGTTAACTCTTTCCATACTTTTCCCTTCTCCTAAATGTTCTTCCAAATATTAATGATATGAAGTAGGGCATATACTTTGGAGTGCCTCACAAGTTTAACAAAGTAAAAGTGTCCAATATTTCCAGACTTTCTTGTTCCATCATACTTCACAAATGTAATTAATGCTTTGTAATCCCACATTTATTCATCAATTTCCAAGTTGCTGGTTTTCTTCCTGTTGATCTCCATCTCCCAAATCCAGTCACTGGTTCATTTCCAATGTACTCCTGGTTCCTCTAGTCAACTCTTGTGCTTTTTACTGCCTCTCAAGCATTTTCCTTTGGAACACTGGAAATGGTTTCACTGGCATAGTCTCTCTGCTGACTTTATTATCAGAAGAATAAGAAGTAGAATCCCCTTCTGTTTGATAACTCACTTTTTGTTGGACAAACTTTTGTATTTCCTCCTTAGCATGTTCTGCATCAAAGAATGATTTTGATCTTCCAGGAAAAATATTCTAAAAATAGCTGGATACAGCAGCTTGAATCTCCTACCCGCTTCTTAACATTCCCTGAATGCTCGAATAAATGTACTCCTCTTCTGCCTGGTGTACAGAGAATAATCATTTACCACAAATACTCTGCTGTCTTCCACTTTTAGTAGGTTCATAGGTTCATAGGTGTGTACTAGGCTAATGGCACTGGAGCCTTTACAAGCCAAGCCCATAGGATTACCCTAGCATCATGCCACCCGTTAAACATTTCCTGAACTAAATGATGCCATGTCCTATGAATGTCTGAATCTGTAGTGTTCCGATATCAGCAAGACTGCTAGTAGGACAGTGGGCACTTCTCATAAGCAGGACTAAAGTCAGTTACTGCAGACCCCCCCCCCCCCGCCTTTGGGACTACAATACACAATACAGTTTACATGTCAATTAGAGCAAAAAAGTCTCCCAGTTAGAATGTACTGATTTAAAAAAAAAAACATGGTTCTCAATTTATGGTCAATTATAAAAGGTATCATTCTTATAAGTAGTCCCATGTAAACACAAGGCTAAAACTAATACAATTAAAAATGTAAAACCTAATTGCACTTAGGCAAACATGATTTGGAACTGGTTTTCATTATAACAGTTAAAAATTATGTCCTTAAATTTAAAATAAAAGCAGTGATTTTCAGTAGTGTTTTCTCTCTGACTGTGTTGCTGCAAAACACTTCCTTTACTTTTCAAAAGAGGATGCTGTTAGTACTTTATCCTTGTACCACAGCTTTGTCAGAATCAACTCTTTCTGCTGGTAGGATTGCATCTTTCCTATTAAAGGTCTGGATTGCTTTCTCACAGCCAGGTTTGGAGCATATGCATGATGTACTCTTTCAATTAACAAGTCCTACTGTGGAATACCAGTTCATTTGCTTATTTGTGCTTTCATAAAATTAATAAAGTCTGTTCCTACAAGTTTCTCTGGTACAGCAGAAAATCTCAGGATTTCCCTACATGCTCTGGCATTTAATTCTACCATTTTTTTGAAACATCTCTTCTTGAGCAGTCTCATACTCAGCCAGTCTTTTCCTCATGTCTATTGCTCATCTTATGTGCATTAAGAAGACAATGAGGCTTGGTTGCTTGTTTAAGTAGTTTATTCTATACAAACAGATCAGGATGGATGGTAGGAACATTGAACTTAAATGAACTATCTAACTAAATGACTGACTACATACTTGCATGCTCTCACTCTGGCTGCTCACTCAAAATGCCACTCTTGCTTGCACGTGCTCAGTACTATATGCACATGCTAGCTCACTGGAAAGTTTCTTAAAGGTATATCACACACTCATCTACACATCCTCTTTACTGAGCTGTCTCATATAAAGAATGACATTTTAATAGGTATGCAATTATACAGACACTAATAAACAAAACAAGAGTCATGTCCAGGTTGCCATGTATCTTGAACTAAGTTTCAAGATGTGACCTGATCTTGTAGCATAATATTTAGGACTGGTTTTAACAATAGGGACAGTCACTGAGGAATGTTCTGCTTGAGGACTCTCAGAGATTTTCTCAGGAACAGGGATTGCTGATAGAATATTCTCTGGAACAGGAACATTGGACAAGTCACTCTGAGAACTAGACTTTTTGTCACAGGCAAGATGCTGTAAGCCTGGTTCAGACACTGGTAATAAATGCTTCTGATTTTATCTGAATTCCACTCCTTGTGATTCCACAATGTACTATCTCAGCTCTTGACACAAACATTTCACAAATCTGATGTGATCAAAACTTTTGACATCTGCATCCTTACTTTCTCTCCTTTTTTCAAGGAACTGAGCAGTTTGCTGGTTTTATCATAGTAAGACTTCTGGGAAAAATTATTTTTCAACAGTTGGGCTTTTACTGCTTTGTTGTTCTTAGCACATGGAGCCAACAAATTACTACTGATTGGTAGTGTGGTTCTGGTTTGTCTCAACATAAGTCTCTGGGCAGGTGAACCAAGATGTTTATTATGAGGAATGTTTCTGAGATTTAACAAGTTAAGAAAAACATCGGTATTGTAACATCTGGATTTCTCTAGCAGCTGCTTTGCACTTTGAACTGCATGTTTAGCTAAGCCGTTTGACTGAAGGTAATCAGGACTACTTGTAATATGAACAAAGTCCTACTCTTCTGCAAATTTCTTGAACTGCTGACTAGTAAATTGTGTACCATTGTCAGAAATAACTCTGTACAGACTGCCATGGACAGAAAAATGTCACTTCAACTTAGTAATGACAGTATTGGAAGTTAGGTTGGGAAGAAGGTCAATGTTGAACCAATTTGAATAAGAGGTTACTAACACCAAATAATGTTAACCATAACATTCAAGGATATTTGTGGCTACTGTTGATCAAGGTAGTTCAGGAATCTGACTTAAGTGAAGTGGTTCTTTCTGTTGATGTGGCTTTGTACCATTACATACTGAACAAGATGAAAGTACTTTCTCAATATCTCTTGACATAGAAGTCCAAAATACTAGTCCTCTTGCCCTTCTTTTGGTAGAATCAGTTCCTGGGTGGCCACGATGCAAGATCTCAATATACACTTTTTGCAAGGACTTTAGAAAAATCACTTTAGGACCTTTCATGATGATACCATTGCCTGACAAAATCTCATCTCTGTATGGAAAATATGGTTGCACTTCTACTGGTAAACAAGATTGCTTTGAAGGCCCATTCTCAACTGATAAAGAAGTTTAGCTTCTGGAGAATTGGATCTGAAGTTGTGTGAATTCTGAGCTCAGCAAGATGTGTGGAAGAAAAATTTCTCACTTCCATGATCTCAAAATTAAGTTGCTCCTTGTTATGCTGTTCTGTGTTTTTTTCTGGGTGATTTGGATAAGGTATCAGCAAGATAAAGAATTATGCCTTCTGTGTAAACAGGAGTGAAATTGTACTTTTGCAATTTGGACACCATACATTGCAGTCTAGCTGGAGCTGTATGGATAGGCTTTCTCAAAATAGTAACTAAAGGTTGGTGGTCAGTTTTGATCTAGATAGGTGGACTATAAATATAATCATGGAACTTCAAACATGCAAACACGATTGCCAAAAGATCTTTCTCAATCTGGGCATAATCTATCTTGGTCTGGTTAAGAGTTATCGATGCATAGGCTACTGGTCTACCCTCTTGAAGAATGACTGGACCTAGACCAAATTTAGAAGCATCACAGGAAAGAGTAACTGGTTTGTGAACATCATAGTAGCTGAAAGTTGGTAGGTTAGCAATTTTCTGTTTCAGGACATCAAATACTCTTTGGTCTAACCATGACCAAATTACATCTTTGGATGTCAGCTGTCTTAGTGGCACTGAAAGTTGGCTCAAATCTGGAATTAACTTGCTTAGATAGCTGATCATGCCAAGAAAATGTTGTAGAGCTTGGACATTGTCTGGAGCTGGCACCTCTAGAATTGCTGTTTGCTTGGAAGGTTCTGTTCGTATGCCTGAACTGGTAAACAAGTGACCAACATAAATAACTTTTGGTAGCCTGAATTTGTACTTCTGAAGATTCAGATTAATATTTACTTGATGTGCTCTTTCCAGAACTTTCTTGAGGTTTCTGTCATGTTTGATTATACCACTGCCTCCTATTGAATATCAATAGCACAGTGATAGCCAGAAAAAGCTTGCTCCATTGCACGCTGAAACACTTCACTAGCAGAACAGAAATCTGTATCTCCCAAATGGGAATGTGATTAACAGTGAAGATTTTCAGTCAAAAATTATTTGCAAAAATGAACTCTTTGCACCTAAGACAGAAATAACAGTGGCATTTGGCATGAGGGCAGCAACCTCTTTGACTGTGCACATTGAATGATGTCTTTTTAATGCTTTGTTCAGATCTCTTGGATCAATACATATTCTAATATCATCTGAGCTTTTCTTATGAGCTACTACCATGGAAGATACTCATTCAGTAGGTGCTTCTTCTGGACAAATTACTTCTAGCTGCACCATTCTGTCTAGCTCAGCTTTGACTCTCTTCTGCATAGCTACTGGAATGTTCTGTGCTGGTCTTATAAATGGGCTGATGTCTAGGTCTAACTTCATACAGTACACAACTGGTAGTTTGCCTAGTTTGTCTGCAAAAATATCAGCATACTCAGAAAAAATAGTTTGGGTGAAATTTGAGCTGTTGTCATTCAGGCTTACATGGTGAACTTCTTTATTAAATGAAAGCAGTTCCATTTTCAAATTGTCTCTGAGGCCTAATAATGACTGCATGTGTCTCTTGACTATGAAAAATTGCAAGTCATAGCTGTTACCAGCAGAGTAACATGAAAACACTACTGAGCCTTCAGTTTGAGTCTCTTCACTTCCATAGGCAATAAGATTCACACACTTTCTTAAATTAAGTTGTTCTGTAGCTTTTACTCTTGCAAACATTTCTGTTGATATAACATGCATTTTGAGCCAGTATCTACTTTGAGCTCTACAGGACTCCCATTATTCCAAACAGTACAAAAGATGTCATTCTTTGCCCACAAATCTACTGCATTAACTTGTTTCACCAAGCACAGACATAACATCAACATAAAAAGTAGGGCTTCAGCTTTCTAATTGATCAGCTTGCCTCTTGGAATGCCCTCTTAATAAAAGAATGTACCTTATTTGATTTACAAAACCTTTTGAAATGATTCCACTTATTGCAAAAATGACACTGCTGACCAAAAGCTAAGCACTTTTCTCTTTTGGGTTCATGATTTCCACCACAATTACAACAGTTGACTATGAAGCTAGGTGGAGGCACATCTTTTGATTTTGCTGACTCACCCTTATGTTTCACTGAGCATGCCCTGGAATTTGCTGGAAAGACTCGTGTTTTCCCAGGGACTGTTACAGGACTTCCAGTAGCTGCCATGTGCTTGGTCCTGTTTCTTTTAACCACGTGCTGTATGCTATCAACATAAACTTTGTCACTGTGCCTTCTGTAGCTATTCTGATTTGTAAGCATACTTGTGTGCTTTTCTGTAAGCTAGCATAGCTGACAAATCTCAATGACCTTATTTAATGTCAAATCACTGTCTTGAAGCAAAATCTGTCTTACTGTATCATTATTAATACCACATATAGGTTCATAGGTTCATAGGTAGGTACTAGGCTATTGGCCCTAGGGCCTATATAAGCCTAGCCAAAGGTACCCTGGCTTTCGCCACCCAAGAAAATTATTTTCCTGTGCCACTGTCGAGTAGAGCCACAGAAGTGATCCCTGGGGTGAATTTCCTATCTCCCATCCAATCATCAAGATTTTTCTTGAACAGTGCTAATGAGGAGCATTGTTTGATATAGATAGGTAGTTTGTTCCAGAGTATGGGAAGTCTCTGGGACAGGAATCTATCCCTCCAGCATGTTCTGTTTATTGTGGTGACGAGGTTTAGGTCCCTAGAGCGTGTAGCTCATAGGGATTGGGATTTCTTTAAGTGGAGCATGTCTAAAAGCTCTGGGTTTGACACAGCTTTGTGTGTTAGGCAGAGATCGCCTCTGAGTAGGTGATATGCAACGGAGTAAAGTTGCAGTTTTTTGAGACGGTCTGCATAGGGCATCTCTTTGAGGCCAGTAATCCTCTTTGTGAGGTATTTATGTGGCCTTTCCAGTTGTTGTAGATGTCTTGTGAGGTACATACCAAAAGGGGCATTGTACTCTATAATGGGTCTAATGAGTGACGAGTAGAGGGGGACAATGACCTCTTTTTTCCTGGATGAGAAACCTTTTGTGATGAGGTGTGCCACATAGAAGTATTTCCTGACTACTGTGGCGATGTGATTATCAAAGGAGAGACTACTGTCCACCTGTGTCCCAAGGTCTCTTATCACACTTTCTGTGTTAAGTGGACTACCACCTATGTGGTAGTTCATGGGTACTGAGTTTTTACCAAAAGGAATGACAATGCACTTTTTGGCATTGAGCTTGAGGCCATGGCTTTGACACCAGGCATCTGTCTCAGCAAGGCCCTTTTGTAGGATGTCCACATCTTTTGGAGTTTTGATTATGGCTCTTAGTTTGCAGTCATCTGCGAACTTCATTAGCCAAAGACCTTCTGTGTTGGCCTGTACTTCAGAGAAGTAGATACCAAACATGAGAGGACCCAGGACTGAACCCTGTGGTACTCCACTTGTCACTGGTCTGAAGCTGGATTTGGACTCTGCTACTTTCACAGTGTGGGTTCTGTCAGTGAGCCAGTTGGCAACCCATCTTGTGACATAGGGATTTATACCTAGTTTAGTGAGTTTATCTATAATTCCAGAGTGGGGGATGGTGTCAAAAGCCTTGGTGGGATCTAGATAGGCTGTGTGAACCACCTTACCCTCATCTACGGCTTTGGTGACTGCTTCAAAGAAGTCTATCAGGTTTAGGAGACATGATCTGCCTTTTACAAACCCGAACTGGGTGGGGTCCTGAGTTTGGACATTACTAATGTCATTGTTTATAAGTTCCATGATGATATGCTCCATAGCCTTGCAGACCAGGCTCGTTAGGCTAATAGGGCGGTAGTTTCCGGGGTCTGTGGTGGCTCCCCCTTTGTGGAGTGGGATAACTGTCGCTGTGCGCCATTCAGTGGGCACATAGCCTGAGGTGAGGCTATGATTGAACATGGTACTTAGGTGGGGTGCCAGTTTGTTCTGTAGTTCATGTAGAACACAGCCTGGGATGTCGTCAGGTCCCATGGCTGCTGTGTTCTTGGCTTTGGATAGTGTGTTTTTTACCTGTGCAGCCGTGATTACAGGAACTTTGCATTCTTCTGGTATAGAGATGGGCCCTTTAGGGGATGACAGAGGGGTAAAGTTAGCACTGAACCTATCTGCCAGGATGTTGGCAATATCCATTGGTTCTGTATATTTAGTGTTATTGTGCTGTAACACAGAGCAGATCTGAGTGTTGCCATTGAGATTCTTGACATAGCTATAGAATGCATTGTAGTTGTCTTTAGAGTCAGTGGCGAGTTTGTTTTCATAACTAGCTTTGGAGGATTTTATGAGGGATCTCAACTTCTTACTGAAGCTGACCAGGGAGTTTCTCCAATCATGGGATTTTACTCTTTTTTGCAACAGTTTCTTTCTTTTGTTGTAGAGTTTGTTTATGGCAGGGGACCACCAGATTGTCTTCCTTTTTTTGGAGGATAGCATCTTGGTTCTGTTAGGGATTGCATGATCCATGCACTCATGTAAGTACTTATAAAGTGCATTTGTGTAGGATTCAGCAGTCATACCTCTATTGTCCGTCAGCATGGGTGTAGTGAAGTTTGCCACTTCTGTCTTAAGAAGCGTGAAGTTGGCTTTGGAGAAATTTTTTACTGTGGTTTCCCTAATGGGGGTTGGGGGCGGGATGTGGATGTCTAGGGTGATTAGCTTATGGTCGGATCTGACCAACGAGGAACTGACCTCTGGTGTGGAGCACCGGTTGCCCATGTTGGTAATAACCAGGTTTAGGATATTGCTGCCCCTGGTGGGGGTGTGGATAAGTTGATCCATGGCATTGGAATTTATGAATTCCAAAAAACGTTGAGCACAAGAGTTGGTACATGAGTAGCTTTCCCAGTTAATGGGTAGTTGAAATTGCCCATTATTAGGGTGTTAGGTTGTACCCTAATATTTTCCAATGTATTAAGAAATGAGGAGTGGGAATCATGGGGCATGGTGGGGGATCTGTAGCAAGCTACAATTTGGATTGCGGTCTTGCCCAGAGTCTGTCCTTTATCATCTCATCTCTCAATTCACCAAATCTGCACATTTTAGCCTTATTTTTCAAGTCAGTTATATATGCTGCACAAATTTCACCAGGCTTTTGATCTGTTGTCTAAAATAAGTGCCTTTCCATTGTAATATTCATTTGGGGGTTACACATTTCTCTAAATTTACATTTTAAGCACTCGCGGTCTTCTTGCGTTTCAGCCGGTACCACATTATGGTGATGTTCCCCCTCCCCTGCAAACACAGCAGGTGCATACACTAATAAACAACCTCTTTCAATCACTAATGAACCAGATAAATTAAGCAGAATAAATGCTTTTGTACGTGCGTCTTTGTCAGAAAAGCAGCCTGTATGAAAATATCACATTCCTTCTCAAACACTCTCCAATTTTCTGCAATATTGTTATCAAACCTTTCTGCCATGCCCGCAGCTTATAGTAAAACACATGCAAAATTGGCCCTTGTAATTATGTACGAACATTTGCACACACCAGGTAATTGCAATAATATGCAAATGCACAATAAACTCTTTGAAATACTGTACTCTCCGAAATATGCTTTGAAATAACTGCACTTTGTGAAATATTCTTTGAAATGACTGTACTCTGTGAAATAACACACTTGCAAACACTTTGCACACTTTGGATACTTTGAATAGCTTTAGTTAATACGAAAAAGTAGCACAGAGAAAAAATGTGGTTGTTTTCCCTATTTTGTACATTTTATGTAATTCAGATACTGTTTCAAACTTTTTAAATTATTTATAATATTTTTATCAATATGTTGCAGTTTTGGACATTTCATTTCATAAGAAATCTGTTTTGAGCGTTCTAAGTGCTTCATTTTATATTTGTAGTGAAATAAATCATTTAAGCGAGTTTTGGCACCTGATATTTGTTTCTGACCTGTTTTGTGAGCCGTTTGAGGAGTAGGGATGATCCACTCCTATATGTTCCTCCACCTCTAACCAGTTGCCTCATGGCTGTAACTCTGGATCCCATTCTAACACTATGTAACTCGTTTTACGTGCACTAAGAAGATGATGTGACTTGGGTGGTCATTTAAGTAGTTTATTGTATACAAACATGTCAGGATGGATGGCAGAAACATTTAACTTAAATGAACTATCTAACTAACTGACCGACTACATATTGCATGCTCTCACTCTGACTGCTCACTCAAAATGGCACTCTTACTTGCACGTGCTCAGTACTTATATGCACGTGCCATCTCACTGGAAAGCTTCTTAAAGGTATATCACACACGCTGATCTACAATGTCGATATCTGATTTTTTTCGATTTTATCAGCTCATCTGAATATCTGTCTAAAGCTTCTTCCATTTTTCCAGCTTTTTGTTATTTGAGTTGATATACTACCATTTTTTCAAACATCTCTTCTTGAGCAGTCTCATAATCAGACAGGCTTTTCCTCATGTCGACCTTTGATTTTTTTCAATTTTATCAGCTTAACATCTGTCTAAAGCTGCTTCCATTTTCACAGCTTTTTGTTATTTGAGTTGATATACTCCATCAGTGTTTTGTTTATTTTACTCAGCTCTGAGCATATTTGACTTATTTTTTCCTACATATTACTGGAAGTCATGTCTTGCACCAAAGCTGAAGCTTGCACTGCTTTTTGTTGAACAGCTGCGGGATTCTTCCCAGACAATTTTTCTCTTCACATTTTGGGATTGATTTTCTTTCAGGTTCTCTGAATTTCTTTTTTACTGGCATTCAGGCAGTGCATTTACTAGCGAGTTACTGCAATTTACCCCGAAAGACAAATTCACTGGTTATCATTCCTGAGTTTCTATTTTCACACTGGGAGAGCTGAAATTAAGCTCTTACTCAGTGTGCAGGCATCTTGGAAGTCCCCCCCCCCAAGCTCAATAAAGTCTTTTGATCAAATTATGACCAAGTGAAAGCTGGGAATGCGATACTGGAGGACCAGCCCCCTTCTGGGAACCATGTTAAAGCCCATTCCTCAGAGATAAGATAGCATAGTTTTATCAGGTACAATGCCCTTAACAGAAATTCTTCTTAGGTGTGCACAAACTAGAGCCAGATCATGTAGGTATTGTGCAAACGCAAATGTTTTTTTTTCTAGCTCAGTGTCTCATATATTACTTCACAGCAAGCATTTGGATATAAGTCATGCATTCACAGAACAGAGCACTCCAGGTTCACCTTTAGATTTTTGGGGTGTGGCTTTTGTGACATTTAGATTGATTCTACAGAAGAGACTACCAGAGAAAGCTGAGAGATGGAACTCTGCAAAGTAGCTCAGTTCATTCACCAAAATTTGTAATCATGTTGAATGTCCCCCACCCAATGTCAAATGCACCAAATACAAAGAATGTCTATTTTCCTGAATCAGAGTAACTGCTGATTGTGCAAGGCTGGGTGAGCATAGTTACTGAGCAAATATATTAAGCAATTACATTCATTAAAATCAATTATCCAGAATGTGGCTGCTTGAGCGGAGACATGTCATATGCATCACTGGTGACCTGGTTTTATGGCTTAGCCAAAAGTAGTCCTAGGTTTGCATCTTATAGTTAGTGATGGAGTGGTGACTAATGATGCCTGAGCAAGTGATAATAAACAGATAACAAATAAGCAGAGTGATGTGACAGATCCCATAGCCATCAGATGTGGAAGCAGACAAATGTGCACATATACAAAGGCAAGCACACACGATTCACTCATGCACGTACAGATAGACGCCCATGCATGCACTCAGGAAAATACAGATATACACACATAGATAGACAGACAAACAGACACACACACACAGACACACACACACACACACACACACACACACACACACACACACACACACACACACACATACACACACACACACACACACACACACATACACTCACTCACTGAAGCACATAAAGGCAGACATGCACATACATAAACACACACATGCTGTCATGCATGTACAGATACACATACACACGTGCAAACATACACACACACACACACACACACACACACACACACGCACGCACACACACACACACACACACACACATAGACATGCACTCATGCATGTACAGACACACACAAACACACACAAGCTTCTGTGGATGCTGCAATGATTAAAGTTGCTACATTACAGGTTCTGATCTGGGTCTGGAGTTTGAACATGGCTTATATTATTATGTGTGTGGAGTTTACATGCTCTTTCCATATCTCCATGCATTTTCTTTAAAGTACTTTGATTTCCTCCTTCCTTCCAAAGATGTGATGGTTAATTATACAATTCCTCCCCTAAAACGTGCACGCTGATTGGCCAGCCCAACCAACGTGCCCGTTGTAAATCCCTCAATATACTAACGGAAAAAGGTCTGGTCGCCCGGACTTTTTCCGTTAGTATAAAACACTGTCTTGCTATGTTAGAAGAGTTTAACATAGCGACACAGGTTTAAAAAAAGCAACGGAGATCTCCGCTGCTTTTTTTAAAGCTGTCTCGCTATGTTAAACTCCTTTAACATAGCGACACAATGTAAAACGGAGATCTTGCGATCTCCGTTGCTTTTTAAAGCTGTTCGCTATATTAAATGGGTTTAACATGGCGAGACAGCTTTAAAATAAGCAACGGAGATATCCGTTGCTTATTTTAAAGCTGTCTCGCTATGTTAAACCCATTTAACATAGCGAGACAGTTTTTAAAAAAAAAAAGCAACAGAGATTGCAAGATCTCTGTTGCTTTACTGTTCGCTATGTTAAATGGGTTTAACATAGCGAGACAGCTTTACAATAAGCAACGGAGATCTCCGTTGCTTATTTTAAAGCTGTCTCGCTATGTTAAACCCATTTAACATAGCAAAACAGTAAAAAAAAGCAACAGAGATCTTGCGCTCCGTTGCTTTTGCCCACAGCTCTGATGTACTGCGTAGGCATGCGCAGTACATCACAACTGCCGCAGAATACCAGACAGCTGCGGAAGGGCAGTAAAGAGGCATTATACAATGCCATTATTTAAGAAAAGTAATTATTTCTTTTCTTAAATAATGCCATTGTATAATAGCAATAACCCACTTCTGGGTGTGGGTAATGCTGGATTTACCCACGGTTGGCTTTGTTTGGTCCCGAGCCCTCGGGACCAAACAAAGCCAACCGTGGGTAAATCCAGCATTACCCACACCCAGGCGTGGGTTATTGCTATAATAGTTTCTCTAACTTGTCCATACGTATTGTATTTAGCTATGCTGTTGTGGTCCAGAGTCCAGGTCAAGAGTGAAAAATGTCCGCAGTGATTATTTCACTTATCTGGTTCACAAATGAATAGATAACGAATAAGTTCACATTGTGCCACCCAGAATACTGACATTAAT
Source organism: Protopterus annectens (assembly GCF_019279795.1). NCBI lineage: Eukaryota > Metazoa > Chordata > Ceratodontiformes > Protopteridae > Protopterus > Protopterus annectens. Next base: position 685,740,362 of record NC_056735.1, read on the forward strand.
AACTAACCTGCATAGGTGACTATTCTTGATCCTTGACACCCCCCCATTATGTTTGTGCCCCAGCTCTTAGGCTGAATATGTATGAGTCTGTACTTTCTGTGATGTTGGGAGGGTGCTCAGTTAATTTTAACATCTAAAAAAGTTTTTTTATTTAATTCCCCACCTGGTTCAGTTCTGTGACTATATTACCACACATAAGCCTATTTGCATTTCCTTTGGTAAATTCATGTTGTAATTAATATTCAGTGTTATAATGAGATCTAGCATCAAGGTAGAATGAGGTCAGTAGTACTATGGGAGAAGTTAGATATTCAAAAGATGAGTTTTTAAGCCTAGATACATGGAATTAAAGGTGTGAAAGCTTATGCTTTTAAATTAACTTGTTAAATATAAAGAAGTGAACCACAGTTTTCAGTTTTTTTAAGTACAGTCAGTCAGTACCGTATTTACGTTCAGATATGGGAGTGAATATAAGAACATTCAACAAAAAAAATCACGTAGATATAAAAATTCAAATCTATACTCTCTGAGGTATGTTATTCACTGTTAGATTATTTAAAATGGAGTAGACATGAAAATATGTAGCAAAATGGAAGGGATACTTGTTAACTGATGGGGCAGTCAGAGAAACAAATAATTTATGGCTTTGATTGCTGGGAATCAGAAAGCTCAGCTAATGAAGCCTGTTTATTTGACTTTTATTAGTAAATCTCATTTTCATTCTTCTCACATCTCTTTTCAAAATCTCAGATCTGTTCACAAGTACATTACTAAGTAAAGTCTCCCAGTTTGCATCTCCATGTCACAGACACAGTGGGTGCTTAGATCACAAAAGGCTCACTGTTTTTCTCCGTTGCACCAGTAGCAGAATGCACAGCATACTTTAACTTCAGCTAGCTATCGTGTACTGCTTAATTTACAGTGGCTGACAACAGGCAGAAAACGTCATCATGGTACAAACATCAAAAGTGCTCATTGTTTTCATTTCTGAATGCAGTCCGCTGTACTCATTATTATAGAATCAGAAATGCATGTTCTGGTATGCATTCTCCGTGTACTGTTACAAGTGGAAAGCGATAAAAATCAGATTTTCTTTCAAAGTTGTATTGCAGCTTTTACCCCATCAATCATTCACTTGGTAAAAAAAAAAAAAGATTCAGTAAAGCCATCTCAACCATTGACATCTTGGACATTTACCTTTCTCTCTCTCTCAGGCTCTTAAAGACAGAACTGCTGGAACACAGCCTGCTATTTTCGGAGTATAATATCACTGCATGCTCATTCAGTCTCCCACTTTTCTTTCCTTAGCATGGTTCTCTTATGGATGTCTTGACATATATTTACGAATCCCACAGCAGTTTACAGCTCTACCAGATTTGTCAAATAATCAGTTCAGGCCTGCAATTTTTTTCCTCTGAAGAAGTCTAACTGGGAAGTAACTAAGCAAGAGGCTGTTGATGTCAGCCACTTAGAATTTAACAAATAATTTTACATTACACTACATAAAAGCACAAACAAATTAGAAAGATCTAGAAATGGATCTTATGATGGCTAGACAATAACATATGGAGGTAAATGTAAATGTAATCCACTCACATGAAAGGATTGTTATCAGTGAGAATCCAAACAGGATAATACTGGCTCTACTCTTCAGCGACTTTGTAAATGACACTCTAGATGGACTGGAACAAAATGTTTGTTTGTGTGTGTGTGTGTGTGTGTGTGTGTGTGTGTGTGTGTGTGTGTGTGTGTGTTTATTTATTTATTTTTTACTAGACCCTTTTCGGGTATAACCAGGGCCAAAAGGACAAACATAAATACAATACAGCATAGACAGCCAATTAGCATACTTTAGACAGGTGAAAGGAAACTGAAGAAAAGCCCACAAACACAGGAATAGAATGCAGATTCCACAGACAGGATGACTGAAGGTTAGACATGAACCTTGCACTGTAGAAATATGAAGGAAGAAAGGGCCTTAACCTCTGAGCCAACATGCTTCCTCTTTGCTAATAAGACCAAATTATACGTGAAGGTTGCTAACAAAAAGACAATGCAATAAAAAGGTGAAGATGAAAGAAAAATATTTAAGGAATGGTCTGAAACAGCTATCATTCATATTTCTTCTGGTTCTCATGTCAAGAGTTACTATGTTACCAGCTGAAGCTGAGCAGACCAAACCTCATTTTCCCTACCCATAGATTCTAGCTCATCCTGGGAAATACCAAGCATTTCTAGGTCAGTTGAGAGTTAATTCTTCCTGCATGTCTTGGTTCAATCCCATGGGCTCTTCCCAGTTGGTCATGCCTAGAATTATTACAAAAGGGAAATGCCCGGGTATTTATATGAGATGTCTGAACCACCTCAGTTGGCTCCTCTTGATTCCCTTCTCCAAGGCTATACTGGATCACCAGTTACTTCATCCTGTCATAAACAGAAAGCCTAGTGACTCTGTTGATAAACACAGTTTACACTGCTTATATACACAGTGTTGTCCATTCATTCACTACCCATAATTTGTTGAGACATGGTAGGATCAGGGTTGAGAGCTCCATCAGAGACATACCTCTTAACCTCTTAGAGCAAGAAATCTGGACAAAGCCATAAATAAAAGTGGGACAAAGGGCCAAAAATAGGGACAAGTTTTAAATATTGCTCTTAGAAACTTAAGAAATTGCTCGAACAACAGGTTTCACATTAGCTTGATTTTTTTGAAGGGTATGAAGTCTAAAACTCAATGTCTGCCATTATTTTCTAATTTCAGTCTTTAATGATTTGCCCCTAATTTGCCAGAAAACCACAGTTTTATGAAAAATTGACCAAAATATGAGGCAAAAATCTGGACATTCTGTGAAAAGCTGTACAGTTGAGAGGTATGATCTGAGAACATTATTTCTGTTTCAACACCACAGTAAGTTTAGTGCATGCATGATTGTAGCTGTTAACCCCCAATCCACTTGTCTGTCTCATGTTCCTCTCTGTTATCACTCATGAACAAGATCCCAGAACAAGATCCCAAGGTACAGAAACTCCTTCACAAAGGACAGTTGTTCATCTTCCAATCCACTTTTTTCTGGGACAGGTCACTCATTTTGAGGTGCTGATTTTTGGAGATAACAGTGAGATAAAGCCAAAAAGTCAACATCATCTGCAATGAACAGAAATGCTACCCTTAGTTTTCCAAATTAGACACCTTCACAACCTTGGCTGTGCCTTGAGATCTTCTTTGTGAAATTAATGAAAACAACTGGTGACAAGATACACTCTTTAGTGGAACCAGATATTCACTTTGAATGGATTTAACTCAATGCTAGAAATGTGAATATAACTGCCACTGCATTCATATTTCAACCAGGTAGTACACAGTAGTGGCACAAATACCCAAACCCTTGTGGAATCTCTGACACTATCATGTCAAGGGACACTGTCATGAGGTTTCTTCAAGTCCACAAAATAATTTGTGACTGAATCAGCAAACACTTTAAACTCCTTATATGGTTACACAGGGCTAAGGAGATGGCCCACTGTACCACGGCCTGGTCAGAACCTGCAGTGTTACTGCTGAATCTGAGATTTGGGGTTGGGAGGGTGGCCTAATGGTTAAGGTATTTGCCTTACAAACACAAGGTGCAGGGTTTGAGTCTCACAAGGGATAATTGGCTAGGCTTAAAATGGGTTGCAAGGGCAGTTAGCTTAGTACTAATCTATGAACCTCTATGAACTACAGACTGCCAGCAGGAGTATGCACTACAGCACTCTTCCATAGGCCTCCTATCTTAAAGAATGGGACCATCATCAAATTAGCTAGATCAGAAGTACTGCTCCTTCTCCCCAAAGAGGTACACATTAGACGAACCATTCTATTCCAGTCCTGCCCAGCCCTTTAATGTCTCTGGTTGGATCTCATCTGCTCCTAGAGACTTATCACTATGTAGAGTTCTGACCATCTCGGGGACCTAAAACACAGTAATGGACCCCAACCCATCAAGGGTTTCTGGCATTGCCTCTTGACAAGTGCACTCATTTAAAATGCTCCTTAAAATGTTCCTTCTCCTTCTCCTGCATAACAGATATAACAGACATCCCACTAGTAGTTCGAACTTCCATGTCCTTCCTTAACAATGTCTGGGCAAGGGTCTAACTTTCACTCTGGATAGACTGAATAGCCTGAATAGTTTTGACAGAACAGTTTTGAGGTCACCTAATAGCAAAGACTTAGCTAGGGTGGCATGGAGGGGACATCCGACCCAGGCACACAATGTCAGAGGTGCAATTCTCAGTACCTGCATTCAGTTTCTGAAACTGCATTTGTGGAAGTACTTAAGCACATCATGCATGGCCTAGTGCAGTAGCACCATTCAGAAATGAGTGCTGCTAAGAACATTGTATTTGTTGTATTTAGCTGTATCAAACCACTTCTTACACTGTAAGAAGTGGTTTTGTACAGTTTAAAGAACAGCAATTCCAGATTGCCTTTTTTGCTCCCTAACTTCGAGTTGAGAGGTGCCAAATCATGGGATGGCACTGGGCACTAGATGAGCAAACTATGGCTCTGCATGACATTCTTTCTCCCGTTTCACCAAACCTACAGTGTCAGTAGCTCAGCAGGTAGCAGTTGGAATCATGTTGATCTGCTGAAGGAACTTTCAGTCAGTGCTGAAGCTGTGAAAATAATTTGCAAAAACCCCTTTCAGTGCTCTTCAAGCTAGGTTAATTTTTCCATATGGGCAGAAAGCCTACACACAGCACATACCAGCTCCATGGCTTAGCAAACAATAGGATAAAGGGCAAACTCCACTGGCTCTGAAAGTCCCTTTCAGCAAATTTACCTTAGGGCACTGGAACTTGCTGAAAGAGTGATTGGATATCTGACAGGCTCCAAGTATACTTTCCTTTGATTTCAGGAAGATGAGAAGGCTGTTAAGTATATATCTACACATGATGATTGAATTCTTGTTCTTGTTTTGACACTTTAGTGCAACATGGGGGGGGGGGGGTATCTGATACTGCCATTCTTTGGATGAGATGCTAAACTGTGATTCCATCTGAGTAAGCTGCTGGTACCTCAGCTAGATGTTAAAGATCCCAAGGCAGTTATTAAAAAGAGTAGGTGCTTGTTTATTTAAAATAAAAAACTCTTAATATTATTTAGGGTAAAAATAAATAAATAAATACACTATATTAAGCATCGCTGCGGTAGCGTTGTCGCCTCACAGTAAGACGTTGTCCTGTTCGATTCTCAGCTAGAGCATCTTCTGTGTGGAGACATGCGTGAATGGGCGTACCTTTGTTGAAGGTTGTGCATCAGGGCTGGCAACTCTGCACATAAAAATCTTCTGCCAATCATTAGCGGACAGGAGTTCTGCTGTGGCGACCCCTAACCGGGAAAAGCCAAAAGACTCAACAACAACAACAACAACTATATTAAGCATCATTTAAAAGTCATTTACAACATTACAGAGCCCTAACAGTCATTATTCTTTTCCTCTGTTTCTCTCTGTTTTTGCCTAATTTATTTATTCATTTTATTTATTTTACATTTGTTGACCAGGCTAGTCCAACTGGATATTTGTCCATTTTCAGTGGAGGCCAGGAGGGGGAGCTCCACAGACAGAGAAAAATATACAAAAACAATGATACAGTGCAAGGTTTTGTCAATCATAACATATCATTGCATATAATATTTAATAAGGAAAAAAAAATACAAATAATCATAGTGCATACCAGCTATGGATATGCATACATTGTATGTTCAGTTACACTCTAGTACTTAAATACACACACAAATATTGTTAGTAGTAAGTAAACAAACTTATACAGGTAGGAAGATTAGTGTCCAGAGGAGATATAGGAAGTTAGTCTGGGTTGGCACAGGGGCATAACCAATGTGATTTAAGGTAACGTTTCAGTTTACTTTTAAATAGGGCAACTGAGGTTAGGGAGGTTAGGTGGTTGGGGAGGGTGTTCCAGGTTTTACCCACCGTAGTAGAGAACAGTGAGTCGCCATCTACATTATTGGTCTTAGGTATTTGTACTAATAGTTTGTCTGATGAGCGTAAGGTCTTAAGATTGTTATAGGGAGTGATAAGGTTAGTGAGAATAGGTGTATTTGCTGGTTGATACAAGATCTTATGGGCAACTATTAGTTGATTAAAAAGTATTAGATTTGACAATTCTAACCAATCTAGTTGTTTAAGATTGTTACAATGATGGGTTCTATAGGTTGACCCAGTTGCAAATCTGGCAATATTGTTGTAGGAAATAACCAGTTTGTTCAGATTGCTTTTACCTAGTTTAGTGTAGATAGGGGAGGCGTATAGTAGGGTTGAGATTAAGTGGGTATGGGCGATAGTGGTCCTGGCTAGTGGAGTCAAAAATGATCTGATCCTGTAGAGGGAACCTAATTTTTTGTTTATTGTTTGTTGTTGATGTGAGGCTCAAAGGTGAGGTTATTGTCTATAGTACCCCAAGTAGTTTAGTGGTAGGGTCAGGAGATATTATGGTTCCATTGCTAGATGTGACAGTAAAGTTTAGTGGGGTGGCCCTAAGGGTGGATGTGAATAGTAGCATTTTTGTTTTTTTAGGGTTCAGGTTGAGGCATTGGTGTAGAAGCCAATTTTCTACTGTACTAAAGATGCCTTGTGTTAGGGACTGAAGTTTGGATGGAGAAGTGGCAGAACATATTAGTGTGGAGTCGTCTGCATATTGGATACAGGTAGCTTGTGGTATTACAGTAACTAGGTCATTTGTAAAGATAGAGAAGAGGAGATGACCCATTATGGAGCCTTGTGGGACACCAAGGGCAACTGGGAGGTGGGAGGACAGGATATTTTTTCATAGTACAGCTTATTTCCTGTTATTTAAGTAGGATTGGAACCACTGTATAGCAAGGGCATCCAATGACATGTTTTTGAGTATGTTAATGAGGAGGTTGTGATTAACCATGTCAAAGGCTTTTGACAGATCAATAAAGAGGGCTGAGGATAGAATGCCACTATCTCGATTTCTATTAATGTAGTCAGTAGAGGATAATAGAGCAGAGATGGTGCTGTGATATGGTCTGAAGCCATGTTGGCAGGTGGCTAATAAGTTGTTTTCTAGTAGGTAGTTTAAAAGTTGCTTATGAATACATTTTTCCATGATTTTTGCCAGTGGGGATAGTATGGCTATCGGCCTGTAGTTAGATAAATCTTTAGAATTGCCACCTTTATGCAGGGGGATAATGTGTGAAACTTTCAGATTGATGGGATGGTACCTTCAGTAATGGTTCTGTTAATGAGGATGGATAGGGGGAAGGCTATAGCGTTTGCAGCTTTTTGTAGAGAGAGTGGTGGGTTAAGTTTCTGAATGAGGGTACAGATGAGGGATGTAGGAACAGGTTGAAAATGGAATAGTGGTGGGCTGTTGGCGGTATTTGATGAGGAAGTTCTGGTGTCAGGGGATAGCTGATTAGCTAGAGATTGTATGGCCTCTGTAAAAAAATGTGTTGAAAGAATTGGCTATTTGATTGTGATTGTCGTAATCATAGCCTGAGAGAGTGGGAGTGACAGAACGACTTGGGTGTAAGAGTTTATTGATGCCTGACCAGAATTTTTGAGGTTTATTTTGGTAGGTATGTTGAAGCTGGTGGTAGAAGTTGCTTTTGTCCAATAATATGGCTTTCTTTGTTTCGTTTCTTAACTGTCTAAACTTTAATTGGTCCGAAGGGCTTTTTGTTGTATGCCAGCTAGCCCAGAAGTTATTTCTTTGAAGTATTTTTTGTTTGGTAGTTTTGGAAAGCCACGGGGCAGGTTTAGTCCTTATTCTAATTGAGCGCTTAGGGGCATGGGAGTCTAGTGAGGCTAAGAATTTAAAATTAAAGTATGTGACTGCATCATCTAAAGGTAGGTGTTTCAAAGGTGACCAGTCACAGGATATAGAAAGAAAAAAGACCTTGGGTGTCGTCCACAGCTTCAGGCTTCAGACTGTTAAAACACAATTTATTAATCGCTTAAAAAGTGAAGCTGACAGGATGTAAACTTCACTAGAATATGGTGAACTGAAAAAAGTTAAGTATCCAAGCAGTTGTCATCCACAGCTTCAAACTTCAGGCTGTTAAAACTCAATTTATTGAAAACTTAAAAAGTGAAGCTGACAAAATGCAAGCTTCATTGAGATGCTGAAATAATTAGCCTAGTAATTAACAGTCACAGGATATAAGTTATTTTTGAAAGTTGTTGGGGTTAACATTTTTGTTAGTCCTAATTATCTTATAAATGGTTTGGTTAGGAATATCAGTCTTATATCTAATTAAGAAGGTAAGAGAGTGGTCACTTATGTCTTCAGGGAGGGTACCTACTTTGTAAGTTTGGTGATTAGTATTAGTGAGAATCCAATCAAGGGTACTATCATTGTTATTATGTTTATTGGCTCTGGTGGGGGATGTGATAATTTGAGTAAAACCATAAAGGTTTATATGAGTAGCAGGTTGATCAGCTGTACAACCCTTCCAGTTAATATTAAAGTCGCTGAGTACTATAGTTTCTTGCGGGTAGTTTGTGGAAAGCCAACTTAGAATAGCCTCTAAAGTACTAGTATTGTTGCATGGGGGGAGGTAGATACAAATGATATATATGGATTTGCATTTGTTTAGCTGAATTTTGGATATAAGTATTTCGGAATTACTAGTTTGTGGAGGTATAGAGTCTATAGTGGTTACTTTTAATCCAGATTTGTATAGTATAGCTACTTCTCCACCTTTTTTAGTATTACGGTCTAATCTCAGGATATTATAGCCAGGAGGAATAACCACATTGTCTTGCATTGTTGGTTTAAGCCAGGTTTCAGTAAGACAGAGGATGTCAAATGAATGTACATCAATGAGGGCGTGTAGGTGGGCAACTTTATTATTAATGCTACAAATATTGAGATAGGCTATAAGGAGGGAATTGGGGGGTCTGGGAAACAATTGTGTATTATTAAGAGTTGGTGTCAGTGGCTCTGGGGTTGTGGTAGAGTTTGGGCCTGGATTAGGATGTATGTCACCATCAGTTAGGGAGTGGGCTTGTATTTTTAAATTGTGTGTTAAGAATTTACATATTAGGTCTTGGCATTTCTTGGTTTTTGGGTTGTGGTATTTAATATGATTGAGTCTGTGAAATATGGCTAGTAAATACTTTGGTGGGCAGTAGATGTAAGTATGGCTGTGATTGATTAGTATTGTTGGTTGAAGTTTGCTTTGTGTGGTTGTGAAGTCCTAGACAGTTAAGGTGTTCATAGAAGGTAAGTAGATAAGGTATAGTTAGAATAGTTAGGAGTGAGAGAAAAAGTAAGGGTTTGTGGTGTGTTAGGGTAGTTAAGAATGATGTAGTAGAAGGATTAAAACAAACAATAGTAATATACATGAAGAAGCAATGATAGGTAAATATGGTGATGACTATTGGGAAGAGAGTATTATTACTTTAAGAGGGTGGGGACTAAGTAATTGGTTGTAGGGTTGGAGGTGTGGCTAGTATGTATAAATCTAGCAGTACTAGGGGTGGGTGGGAATTGAGGGCAGGGTAGGGGAGCAGAGTGAGCCTGCAGGGCGAACGGAGCAGGTAGAGCCACTAAAGGAGTGAACCCAAGGAGAGCAATCAGTGTAGAGGTGATATCTAAAGGTAAGAGTAGGTAGGAAAAGGGTAGCAGGCAAGATCCTTGATAGTAGGGGTAGTAGGCAGTAAATTCAAATGATATAAAGTAATGAATAGGGGGATAGAGTGGGACTGCAGCTTAGGCAGGCTATAAAAGGCTTGATGCCTGGGAGGTATATGTTGAGACAGTGGGATAAATCTATGAAAATGATGCCACCTAGTGGTCGGAGACTGTATAAAAGTGAAAAAGTATAATGGAAGGTAGCAGGTCTAGAATATGAGGAAGGAGGGATAACAGTTACTGACATGGGGTACAAGGGGGAAGATGGGCCTTTTGGGGAAAAGAAAGGTTTTGGCTGCTGGCAGTCCTGGCTTGGGAGTGAAAATTAAAACATGGACTATAAAACAATATAGTTCTATTGACAATAGTTTTTGAGACACATACTTTCATTAATTTGTTTTAATTTCCTTGAGTGACTGTATCGCAGGGAGAGGAGCGTTCCAATTCCTTAGTGTAGGCAGGGATATTTGGAATTAGATTGCTGTTCAGCAGACAGGAAAATCCTTAATATTAGTACCGAACAATCAAGTTAGGCTGCTGGTTATATCAAGAGAGAGGGAATCAAAGAGGTAAGGATTGCTGAAGTATTATACACACTTACACAACAAAGCAAGCTATAAAAAGGACATACTAGCACATAAAATCAGATATGTACGGTCACTATTCTAATTATACCAAGAAGCAATTAAGTAATATGAGGCAAGCTAGATTTATATCAGTGGGTAACAACAACCTCATTAGCATCTTATAATTCAACAAAGCTGCTAAAATACCACTCTAAAGGTGGTCAGAGCACTGTGCAAAACAATAGTAATATGCTGAGAACAGGGTACACAGTTAGAATATAAGCAATTGCAGTTTAGGTACAGTATGTAAAACACAGTCGCTAACAGAACATGGTACACAGTTAAAATGTTGGCAAATGCAGTTAAGTATCAGTTTAAAAACACAGACGCTAGCCTAACATGTCATATGCTATCTCAAGTAGACAACTACAACATTTGTAGTGTACATAAATTAAAGTATGCAGATAGGGCCCATATAGATTAGTTAGTGTTATAGTCAAGTAACCACATATGTGGATGCCAGTATCCAAAGATACTATATTAAGGTAGGTTTTTTGAGGTAGATAAGGACAGTACAGCTAATGTATGCTAAAGTCTACCAATACTTCTTATATACACTACACAATAACATATATGGAGCTAGATTACCCAATTAGAGCATAGAGTCTCTGTTTTATACCAGGAATAGTGCTAGTTTCACTGGTTAGTAACTTGATTAGGGCTAGATTTCACGCGCTAAACCACCATATCAGCGTAGCGTGCTTAGCGTTCTTTAGAATCTGAACAGTTGGAGTAGTTTAAAACATATTAAATCATTTATAGAAACTTCAACTAATGGCTAAAACACCATAACAGCTTATCGTACATGGCATTCCTAAAGTCTGAACAGTTGGAGTAGGTTGAAACTTAATTAGACATTTATAGCAACTTCAAAAGAAAAAAAGCTTAACAGTACTGAAATGTTTTATAGCTACTCCTCAAACACCTTCATCAACATGGCCAGTACCAAGTATATATGGCACATTCACTTACTAGGGTTCAGCAGACCTTTCTGCAGGTGTCACTAGTGTGTATACCCCTTCCACGTGCCGAATCGCATAATAAGCTAGCCAATACCGGCTGCAAACAAAAGCCACTACACTCTTCAATGTAAGACCTGTGTCATCTAACTGTGGGAATGACATTTGGTAATAGTCGATGATGGCTAAATGTAACAACATTAGAGTCAACAATATATTACGTGTTGCCTTTAGCTGCAAGTACCCCACATGCAGAGTTAGCCTATAATGGCTAAAAACTAAATTCTACTACACTCTACAGTGTATATTTTGTTGCCTTTAACTGCAGAGAGAGAATATAGAGCTAGCCGATACCGCTACAAACAATCCCAATTATACTCTACTCTGTTAACCTTGTTGCCTTTTACTATAAATACCTCGTATTTAGAGTTATCCTATCACGGATAAAAATAACTCCACTATCCTCTACAATTTAAAACTTGGTAAATCAATTCTAATAATACACCCATCCAGTCACTTTAATTGATAGAAAAAACCTTACAGATATGAAGCAGGTAACCGACAAACGTGCATGAACGTACATAGAGTTATCCGGGTCCAGTTTTTAATAACACTACTACACACTAGAGTGTAATGCTAGTAACATTGTTACTAACTAAGCATCTTTCTAGCCACAACTGTAGCAAAATAATACATATCAG
>NC_056735.1:685759819-685857319 GCF_019279795.1 Protopterus annectens
GACATCCAAAAAAGTGATCCGATCTGTATCATAGTTTACCGTAAAACATATCCCCCATTTCTTCTCATTCAGCTAGCTGACAAAATCCTGTAAATAATCCACATCCGATCTCCATACCAACCAGCAATCATCTAAATATCTTTTCCAAATGGATCATTAAGCTTGGGGTTTGTTTGCTCCTGGACTAAATGCGCACCTTTAATCAGTTACATGATTATGTTGATTGAGCCTGTTATTACTGATTATATAAGGAGTTTGGCTTATTCATGGTTTATACACTGATGAAGGCTATGTGATTTACTAAGCCAAAACTGGTCTGTTTCTTTCGCCTATATTTCAGTATGCGCTTTTAGCACAGAATATTAAATATTGTTTGTTTGCCACAGTTTGCTGGCTTCATTTAGTTTTGGAAAGCAGTTTTAAGATGAGACAATGTCTATTAGTTTGCTCTGCTCACTGTGTCAGATATGAGCATATGTATGACTATATAATAATTTGCATAATATGCATATGAACAAATTGTTATATCCCTTCAGCTGTTCAAGTTAAAAGCCATGTACCAGGAGTAATTGTCAGTTGTGAAGCCATATTTCAATTGATACTTCACAGTAATATTTATGTGCTTGGTGCTTTCAGCATTCATGTTAATATAACAAATAATATGAGGAGATCCATCCTTGTTGGTGTCAAGATTAATTCTGTCTGGCTTTGGGACAGCTGGCCACCTGACACTTTCCCATACTGATAAGTCCCCTCATAATGCACCGTGCAGAACTTTCCTTTCATCAGGCTACTGGTACTTGGAAAACTGCAGGTACAGTATTCTTTATTTTATTTTTTAATTTATTTATTTATTTACGTATTGCTGATATTTGTTTTAGCTTCTTTCTTATTTCTTATTGTTTTGTGGGCTCCCTTCTCCATTCTGTGAATATTTTTTAACAACTTCAGTTTGTTCCCGCCCCTAGGCCTCCTGTTGACATTTTTGACTATTTTGTTATGAACTGTTGTTGCTAGCATTGTTGTTAATGTCTATTGGCTTTTGAATTTTCTTTTCTCTTTACACACACACACACACACACACACACACACACACACACACACACACACACACACACACACACACACACACACACACACACTTGTATCTATCTATCTATCTATCTATCTATCTATCTATCTATCTATCTATCTATCTATTTATATGCCTTTATATACATATATACACACCTATACATAAACTCTGCTGTGTTTGTATCATTGTTGCATTCCTTTGTTTGTGGTTTTGTGTTAGGGTACCTCTCCTTTCTGCCATCATGGATCAAGTATTCAGAAAGTACAAGTGTGTGAATAAGATTTTACCTCAGTATAATCATAAACAGTGTTTAATTTGCTTAGTGAGTAACATAACACCTGTAAGTGTGAAATTTGTCAAGGATTTACTCCTGATACATTTTGGAACCCCAAGGCAAAGCTGAAGCACTTTATGCAAGGGAGACACTTTTGTTCCAGCCCAGACTCTCTTCTTTGGAGTTGTATGTTTCATTGGAGCCTAAAGATTCAATATCATTCTGGATTTGATGTTTTTTCCATTGTAATCTACTTCCATTGTGGAGAGCAACCACTTGCCTATAGTCTATCCTTCTTGTAGTTCTTCCAAATTTTCCTTATTGGCACTTCATAATATTGGCATTGTACTCAGGTTACTAACCTTCACCTTATGATGGATATGCTGATATCTGTAGCTATAGTGGTGTCAATTATGGTCCAGCTATTGGAATTACCACCTTTGACATCAATAACTCAGTTGTTGAATGAACTGTTTTGTCAATGGCTTTAATGTCAACTCTGTTGACACCAGTGAATATGATGGTGCTGGCACTGAGAACCAACTCATGAAGGCTGAGATTGACATTGTCCATCTGTGTCAAAGCTGGTGGTGGTTAGCTTAGACATTCAGTCATTAGCATTGGGGTCCTCAATTCTTAGTTTTCAATCAGTCCTAACTTTGGATTTGGTGTTGTGAGTACCTCTACAGCAGTTATCTTCAACATCTACCATAAGTAAGCTGCACAAACAGCAGACTATTTTCTATCTGGGCTTGTGGCTGCTTTGATTGTCTTGCTGTAGAACAAAGGAACACAAGGATCTCTACAGTGTCCCACAATGACTTCATCATACAAGCACGCTTTTTCTTCACCTTTGGACTCATCACCTCTAAAGTTTGCTAGTAAGCACTCATTGCAAGAGGAAACACATAGAGTCACCCTGAAAGTCTCCCACACCAAGTGTTAAATACAAGGATCCAGGCCCAAGGAAACCAGACAGGATTCTCTGATCTCATAATGATTGGCAGTGCTGTTCAAAGACTCCTAAACCAGATTCTGTTATTGCGGCAGCAGCCTTTAAAAGGGTTGAGCATCTCACAGCCTAGTAGTCCATCTCCCTGATAATGAGCCCAGAGCTATGAACTGTCTTGTGAAGTGAGTTTATTTGCACCTCTACCTTTTCCCTGAGGGCCACAAACTACTTTTGACAGATGACAGGATTCTGGCAGGACCTGTTTAATGAAATACCCCAGTTGTTGGACCAGTTGCCAGAAGGACATTTGCAACAAAACCTAGAGTCCCAGTTAGCAACTGTATCATCTAGTTCAAACTTTGCCATGAGAGTTGTCACTTGCCTTCAACTCTACTTAAGGTTTAGCTTTAGCAACAGGCTCTAGTCTTACATTTGCCATTTGTTGACATGTCTGCCTTTGGCTAACAGACTTTTCCAAGGTCACTAAAGTAACTTATGTACATTATCCCTTTCACCCTCTTTTGACTCTGATGTTAAAACTCACCTACAGAATGTGGTGAAACGGCAAAATCCTTACTGTTGGAGTGAAATTTCCAACGTCTCTGTCTCCATTTTCTAGAAGCAAAAGTGCCCATGCCAGTTATGGTTTTGGTATGGCCAATAGCAACAAAACCAGGCATCTGGAAGAAACCAAAACTATCATCATATCTTCCAGAATAGCTATTCTCCTAGACAGAGTGGTGCCCAGCAACAGCAGGATGGTGCCTGTCCACCTGCAGTGAAGTTCCTGAAGCCTTGCCTGACTGTCCCATTTTGGAAGTATTCAGGGGGTCTTCTGTCCTCCACTGTCCAACATAGCTGGCTATTAGGACATGTGGATAAGGACAGTGATAGTCAGTGAATATACAATTTCCTGCCACACCTTCTACATCACTAATTTTTACTCTTGCCTGATGTCTTAGCATAGCAGAAAGTTGCAGTGAGCAGTGAGGTACTAAAGCTACTAGCAGAAACAGCCAGTCAAGAAATCCTATTAGACCAGAACAGATTAGGTTATTACTCCAGGTTCTTTTTAGTACCAAAGAAAACAAAGAACCTTAGGTCATTTTTAGACTAAAGCAGCTTAAGCAATTTCCTTCTTGAGAACACCTTCCTGATGATTACCGTGCAGTCCATCTTTCAATATTTTTCAGGAGATAGAATGGGCTCTTTGGATCTTCAAGACATCTATCTCCATGTAAAGATAGCCAAGAAGTGCAGGAGGTAACTTTGCCTCTGGTTAGGAACCAGTACTTTTCAATTCAGAACCATTCCATCTGTTCTCACACGTTTATATCACGCTATCGAAAGATGAAAATAGCGAACGCTATTTCATCGAACCTAAAATATCTAAACCACATAATATCGAACATTCAGAACAGCAAATTTTTTCCTTGGGAAAGAATTCGCTATTCTGAAACACATACACACAACACAAGCACACCAAAAAAACATCAATCCACACACAGACACTTGTAATCCTACAACTAACCCTACACTAAACTGTACATACACTACTATCTATCCACTTACCTTAACCCAAACCCTAACCCTAAGGTCCGTCACTATCGCACACTCACCTAACCCATGCCCTAACCCTAACTCACTTAACCAGCCCCTAATCCTAATTCACCTAACCCGCACCCTAACCCTAACTTACCTAAATCGCGCCCTAATCCTAACAACCACACAATCGCACACTTACCTGAATCCGACCCATAAATTTCCACCACAGTGCTGAAAATAGCGAAGCCACAGAACTGGGCAACCCTTAGTGTTCTTCAGCTTCACTATTTTTAGCGTTCGCTCAAAACGGGTCGATATTAGAACATTCAAATTTTTAAAACTTCGATGTTCTGATATAGACCCGTTCTCACTACAGGACGACTGGTTCCTAGATGCTCTCTCCTTAAACACTATGATCTTTTCGCAGGAATCTCTGATCAGTCAATTTTATTTGTCATGGATCACAATGAATATTCTGATGTTTCAGCTGAATCCATCTCTACTACATATATTTATAGGTTGCAGTCTAGATCCAATTATGTACAGAGTTTATCTACCTTCAGAAAGAATTCTGGTTTTTCAGCACTTATGTTCACTGCTCATTCAGATGCAATCTGACACAGACCATCTTTGCATCAAAATCTTACAGCTGATGGTAATGGCAATCCCAGTGACACCCTTCACAATGTATTACATGAGGACGTTACACTGGATGCTGCATCTTCAGTGATCACTGGGTACTGCATCTTCAGTGGTCACTGGATGCTGCATCTTTAGTGGTGAGTGGTCAGTTTATCTTCAGTAGTCTTAGATACTGTATCTTATACCCCAGCATGTCAAAATCTGCTGAGTCAGGAAGTCCCATCTGTAGTAGTAGGTGCATTTACCCAATTTTACATGAGGTAAAAACATTCCAAAATCCTATTCCACTAGTAGTAGTCAGCATGGATATTAATCCTCTGTGTGGGAGACATTGTCAAGGGCAGATTGACCAAGGTGTTTGGTCACTTACATGGCCAGTCTACATGGTTTACTACTGAATGCTCGATGCTCGGAAGGTTGAGGTAAGCATTCACTGAAACATTTCCCCAAGGGTCGACAATTCCAAAAGCTATTTTGATCTCCCAAACTCCCTACCACTCTAGACCCAGGATAAAGGACTAACATAGGTCTGGGGGGGGGACAAGTTTGGACAGTCAGCAATGCTGGCACTCTACATCAATGTGGGATTTGCACAGCTCAACTTGACCTTCCAATCATCATGCATGTGATTGCAAACTGTCTATACATCAATAATATGTAGAAGATTAGTTTTTATCATCCTTTAAGCCTTTTAGAGATCTCTGTCCTGGGATGCAATAGCTATCTACTCCAACTATGTGGCAGTGATTTGCTATATTAACAAGCAAGGGAGAACCACCTCCTATCCATTGTATGAAGGAACAGTAAGAGTTTGGGATGTGCTATGTTGTTCAATCCCTTTCTAGTAACAAATTATATACCAGAGGAAACTAACTCACTTTCTAGTACCAAATTATACTCCAGGGAAGCCATCTCACTAACAAACAGTGCCAGCTGACGCCAAACATGTGATGCTCCAACACTTTGGTAGTGTGGAAAGTGTTCCTTTACTGGAAAAAGCCTTGCTGAGAACTTTTTGCCTACCTGACCAGTGTAAAGTGCAGCAACTTCTATTCTTTCATCCTTCCACCAGAGAGTACCCCAGGGATGCTGTTATCCACAAATGGCCCTCTGGATTCGGCAATACGTCTCTTTCATTTCCCCTGATGGTGAGTTTCATCTTGAAAGTCAGACAACACAGGCTTAAATTCATTCTGATAGCCCTGGTTTCACATCAGCAAGTTTCTCTTGTTCATGCCTCATCTTTTGCAGAACAGTCTTAAAACATACTACCCAATCTCTAAGTCAAGCCCTATTTGGATTTCCACTTCCTACATCTAACTGAATGGTTTCTCTACTTATGTTGGTGGAAATTTATCCTGGAATTCTGTTTAGGGTATTGTAGATTATTACATCTTGCCAGAAACCTAATATCTGGAAGGCTTGCAAAAGCAAATTGCATATGCTTTACTATACAAGCTGCTTCAAATGATCTTGTCCCTTTCACAGTACTTTCATCTTCTATTTTGGAATGGCTTTCTCAATTCTTTCATTCTGAACTTATTTCCTGATTAGTTAAGGTTAATTTGACATGGTTTAATAAGGGTACAAATGCTTCATTCTTGGCTTCCTTTAACATCTGAGAAGCCTTTACATAGATGAACTAACATTGGGCCACTGGGAAAAAGAATGACAGATGATGTGCAAAAATATAAAGAACAAAACACAGAGATTATTGAAAGGTATAAAAAAGAAAAAGTGACATGGGAAAGAAGAAGAGATGTGGTATGAAAAGAAGAAAGCCAAAATAATCAATACAAAAAAAAAACGCAGCTCCAAAGATATTTGAAGGGAAATGCAAGCAAACAAATACAGATATGGAACATTTCACAATGCATAAACATAAGAAAACAAAGGAGGATTGTAGAAGAGAGAATTAGTAAGGTAGAATTTAAATGAATAGAAATTGAAGTTATGGACTATCTGTGAAGTGAAGGATTTCGTGTGGAGAATCCAGCGTAGGCAATGTTGCAGCATGATGGACTTACAGGTCTCCAGATTAAGGAGCAACAGGTGGAGCAGGAGGCATCTGATGAAGATTTACAACATGATGATGGTGCTCTGGTGCCTTTTGTAAGAGACTGGTACAAAAGTCCAGTTGAAGTTGCACAGCAAAGGAAAGAACAGGAAACAGTCCGACAGAGGTAATGTTGTGGAGTGATGGGCCAAAAGTTTCCTATATGAAGGAACAGCATATGAAGTAGGGTGCATCTGAAGAGGGTATATCACAGAATAATTTTCTGGAACTTTCTGTAGATTACTTGCAGGAAACAGAGAGCAAGAAGAAGCTCTCAATCCAGAGGACAGTGATTAAAGGGAAGACCTGCTAGATTTAATAGAGATGGATGGACATATTAAAATAGATGAAAGAAATAGATTGCAGAAAGGAAAAAAAAACAAAATGTTAGAAGATTGGAAAACAGATGAACACAGTAAACAGGACTATTAATAGAAATTCATATGACATAACAGAAAGAAATAGAATATAGTACTGTGTAACCACCAACTTCCATGAAACAGCATACTTTAAAGACACTAAAAAGCAAAAAAGAAAAACACAGCATGGAATGCCACAGTGAAGACAAGTTTAATAGGAGTTTAAGTGCTTTTGTTCTACAACATCTGGTTTCTGAAGAAGTTCTTTATGTTGTAAATTGAAAGAGCTTAAATTCCTATTAAACTTGTCTTAACTGTGGCATTCTCTGCGGCTTTTTTGTTTTTTAGAATATAGTACTGCACAGCTAAACTAATAATGGGTAAAGTTGTGATGACCCCACTTAAACCCAGGGCAGTAACTAAGAAACCTCAATCCTCACCACTGTCTCTGGTAAGGGAGCGTCACTGAAAGCAGGGACAGAAATACACAAATTCCTCTAAGAGTACACCAGGAACAGGCTCCAAACCTGGGACTGGACTATATGCTTTACTCCAGGTCACCAAATGTGTCTTCACACTAACCAGTGCAGAGCACTATGTCCCAGTTCTAGAGATCTGACACATTCACTCTTAAATATTTGATATTCACATATACAAACACTCTTGGGAAAGACTGGCACAGATTTATCTGCTATGTCCTCTTTCCCAAATTACAAGGTAACGGCTGCCACCTGTCAACTGCCACAATACCCTTCAAAAGGGGTGTGCAATTATATTGGGTAAAATAAATATTGATATGAATGGCAGCATGTAATCCAAGCAGTAAGGCCTTTTAGAGTGGCCCTGGTGTTATTACAATAAGCATAAACACTCTCAGGTTACTAAAAGTACTTTCTGAATAACCAGCCACAATAAAAGTTAGTAAAATATGTAATAATAAATAAGTTAAAACATGCATACACTGAATAACTGATTCTAATAAACCACAGAGTTTCACACACAGAAATTGTGAAAATAATACAGTAGAGAGTTGATTACCGAACGTCAGTTATCAGAACCAGCCTTCCAAAGTTTTGGGGTAGGAAAAATTATAAATTCTGAATATGTAAACATTATACTTATTTGCTTGAGCATGTTATTTTGAGCTTGTATTCTTTATTGTCCATTGGAATCAATGAATGGTTGAAAAGTGTATTCCTGCATGCAGAAAAAAGCAAGATTTTAGAAGTTTTTTTATTCTGTTCAATTATATGTTTGATTATCCAAACAATTTGATTATCCGAACTACCGTAGGTCCCAATTAGTTCAGATAATTGACTCTCTACTGTACCGTGGGATAGATTTTACACTGATTGTAGAAAAACTCTAATTATCTAACTATAGTTCTCTAACTATCTAAAGATTAACTGTCCCTGTCTAATCTAATTATCTCAGCAAGACAAGACGATACTTTTACTTCTGCCAGGCAAGATAAGAATTTATGCTCACTCTTCAATCTGTTGTTTGGTCCTCAGTGACTGGAATAACATCTCCTACTATTATTGCTGAAGAGCTCTGGAAAACAAGCTGAGTGATAATTACTGATCTGGAAAACAACAACTGACAACTGAACAATAACTGAACGACTACAACAACTGACTCAGAACCTGCTATTATAGCAGATTTTTTAAAAGTCACAAAAAGTTGTTATGAGAATCCTAGTCTCTCATACCATACTTTAAAAAGTAAACAAAACACATGCTGTGGAGATTCTATTCATTTCATCTCTGGTACACAATGACAACACATCTAGTCAACTGACTGGCATAACCTACATTCAGGAAATCTTTTTTTAAAAAAACACATACATTTGGTCAGCCAAAAGAACACTGCTTGATTCAAACATCTTACATAAATCAAAGTAATAATCAAAAAAGATAAACACGTTTACAAAATTATAGCTAGTCATGCTGGCATATATAACACAGGGTAATTTACAATTTATTTACAAGTATTTACAAAACTTCAGCCAGTCATGCTAGCACAGGTAACAGTATCTAATATCCTCACATTTCTCCTCCTTTCGAAGACTCAAGCTAAATTTTCAAGTGGCCCTAGAAAATCGTTTGAGAAAAATGTGTCTGACTGAAAATGTATCCACCCATACCCCTTCTTGACAATCCATCAGCATTAGCATTATTGATCCCACTATGGTGTTGCACCATCATGTCATATGCCTGTAGCGCTATGCTTCACCTCAGTAATTTGGGATTTTGCTTACTGACTCTGTTTAGCCAAGATAAAGGGTTATGATCTGTAACCACAGTGAATTTTCTACCATACAGGTAAGGCTGGATCTTTTGAAATGCCCATACTATGGCTAGGCATTCTTTTTCCACAGCTGCATAACATTCCTCCTTGGGTTTCAGTCTATGGCTAAGGTATACAATGGGATGCTCTTCACCCTCTGAGGAAACATGGCTGAGTACAGCTCCCACCCCATAATTTGAAGCATCCACCTGTACAACAAATTTCTTGCTGTAATCTGGACTGGCTAACACAGGGGGTCCTTCCAAAGCCTCTTTAACTTCTGGAATGCTTGTTCACAATCTGTGGTTCACACTATTTTATCTGGCTTGCTTTTCCTTGTTAGGTCAGTAAGGGGTGCAGCTATTGTATTATAGCTGGGTATAAATTTCCTATAGTACCATGCTGTCCCTAGGAAAGGTCTAACCTGTTTTTTGGTTACAGGGACAGGCCACGCATGAATAGCTTCCACTTTGGCAGGTTCTGGCCTAATCTTACCACTCTCTTCTCTATGTCCTAGGTAGGAGACCTCTGCCATACCCACCTGACACTTACTGGGCTTAATGGTCAACCCTGCCCTTTTTAATCTACCTAAGACCTCCTTGACATGTTGAAGGTGCTCTTACCAGGAATGACTGTAAATGGCAATATCATCCAAACAAGCAAGAGCATAATCTCCTGCTGCTACTAAAATATGACCTACTAACCTCTGGAAGGTTCCTGGGGCATTCTTCATTCCAAAGGGCATCCTTGTAAACTCATATTATCCAAAAGGTGTTACAACAGCTGACCTCTCTCTAGCAATGGGAGCCAAAGGCACCTCCCTTGCTCAGATCAGGAGTGGTCAGATACTTAGCCGCACCTAACTGTTCTAAAGCTTCATCTGTTCTAGGCATTGGGTATACATCTGACTCTGTATAACTGTTTAATTTCTGTAGTCTACTCAGAATCTTACAATACCATCTTTCTTTGGTACCATTACTACTGAGGAAGCCCAAGGGCTACTGGGCTGCTGGATTACCCACATCTTCAACATTTCCTTTATCTTCTCCTTCAAAGTCTGTTTGACTCCTCAGGCACCTTATAAGGAGCTTGCTTGATAGGCCTTTGGGGTCCCATATCTACATGGTGCTGCACTAGGGGTGTACACCCAGGTTTCCCAGTGAACATGCCCCCAAATTCCTGTAACACTGCTCATATTTCTTTAACCTGAATAGGGGATAGCTGCTGTGATATTACTACCTCTCCCACAGAAGTGTCAGTCCGGGCCTCACTGAGACGATGAGTCACCAGATCCCCCTCAGACTCCTCCTGCCATTCACTGTGAATACTCAGCACCAAGGACTCCCTATTGTGAGAAGGCTTCATTATGTTAAGATGGTACAACTTATGTCCCTGCTTCATGCCTATCTTTTGGCATTGCTCACAGGTCCTACAGTACTCTGTTACATCTTTTGCAATCCCAGGCCAATAAAGATTCTGCATAATGTGTCTCCTGGTATGCTTTATGCCCATATGACCTGCAAAAGGAATGTGATGGGCTATGGCTAGAGGTGCCAGATGATAGGCTGTGGGCTCTACCAAATGCCATATTACCTCACCATTTAGCCCTCCCTCAGGGGTTCACTCCCTGTCCCAGCATACAGTCTCCTCTTTTTCTTGAGCATCAAGTGCCTCCTTAGCTACCTCCCTCAAGCCTTGTAAGGTAGGGTCTGAAATCTGTTCCTGTCTCAACTCTACTTACGTGACCCCTCCTAGCTCCCCTTCCACAGGAAGCCTAGAATCTTCTGACAATGGTACCTCCCTGTCAGCCTGGGTACTGTCACTCGCCTCTGTCCTTGCAGTCAACATGTCCATTCAAACACCAGTACTTACCAGCAGCTGTGGTTCAACTTCAGGCTCACTGCTACAAGGTAGTTCCTCTCCCTAAAATAGCCACATCACCAACAACAGCTTCAGGCATAGGATCAGTCTGAGTCTCCCCCAGGCTACCAGATGTGCTTGTCTCCAAGCTTGACTGAGTATCACTGAGTGCACACAGGTACTACATAATCAAAATCATTCCCTGTTAAGACATCCACTGGGTTATCCTCAAACACACCTACTTGCTTGTTCCCTTTTCTGCCCTCCCAATCAAGATGAACTCTGGGCAAAGGTATTTGGAATGGGGTCCCCACTCAAAGCTCTGACTGGTGTGGACTGCTCAAGCAAGTACTGCTCCCTCTTAACCACTGCAGGCCTCACAATGGTTATATCAGAAGCTGTATTTCTCTCTTAGCAGTGGCCTGTCTTCCATCCACTAAGATAGGATACAAAGTTTGGTGATAATTTGGCACCTCTGTTTTTCCAGACAACTTACCACTGCATTCTGTCATACCCACTTGCTGGCTCCCTCACCTTTTGTTTCTTACCTTGCTTCAGTGGACATCTGTATGCTACACATCCCCTCTGATTACATTTGAAACATCTAATCCCTGAACTTGACCATGTGGCTGAACTAGCGCCTTCCCCTGCTACTGGTGAACTCTTTTGGAGTGATTTAAGCTGTCCCCATGGGCTCCTATAGGTCCATATGCAGCACTGGGTATCCCTTTCTTATGCAGTGGTATCCTGCTTGCCAGGAAGAGATCCCCTTTTCTCCCCAACTCATTTGCAGAGTTGCACTGTTGGTCTGCCAAACAGATCCTCATGTCCTCAGGCAAAGTGCTGAGAGCTTGTTTCCTCACCAAAAGGTCTGCCAGTCCTTCAAGAGTGGTGACCTGATACCTACTCACCCACCTGTGAAACTAAGTACTTAAATCAGCAATGTAATCACATACACTTTCATTTGCCTTTCATGAAACTGCTTTCTATACATTTCAAGACAATTTAAAGCAATCAGGTAAACAATGTTTTACACAATCATAACTGAAACAATCAATATCAGACAGCTTAGTAATTGCATTAACAGCTCTAGCATGGAGTAAGGGGGCCAGGAACTGCACCCAGAACCCTTGGTCAACATTATATTGTCCAGATACCCTCTCAGATATATAAATAAAACTATCAAAGTCATCTCCTTCCCTGTACTGAGGAAAACGTTTACTGACCTTTATGGTTTCTGGGATTCAGCCATTCCCTTCCCCATTATCTCCATGACCCTGTTGAAGGGTTAGAAGCTCCTTTTCATGCTGTCTCTGCTTCTCATTTTCTTCCATCTCCAAATACAGTAGTCTCTCTGCTGATTTGATTTCCAAATGTTTGGTTTCCAGTTGCAGTCTCTCCTAGGTCTCCAAGAGTCACAGTTCATACTGGTGCTCTTTCTCTTCAGCCTCCAGTTCAAGTCTTTTTAACTCCAGATGAATTTTTAAGTCCTCTGAGGAAAAGGTGCATTGTCTTGTCTCAGAAGGCTGCTTGTCCCCAACACCAAACTGGAAATCCTCCAAGCTGCTGGTCTGCTCTGCGGCTGTAACTAAGGCTGAGATCATTCCTTCCTTAGTCAGGTTGGCATGCACCAGTCCTTTGGGTTTGCACACCTTAGGCAAATGGCTCCTTGTCAGCTTCCTATAATACTCTTCTGACATCTTTGCCCGCTGTCCATGACTAAACTGACTAAAAAAAAAAAAAATTAAAACTTTTATGAAATGAAACTCTGTATGTTTATCTTGTGGCTGTCAAGAGTGCACACCTCAGTGACAACTGCCCACAGACTACTAAAGCTCAATTAAAATCCCACACTGCTGGAACCAAATAACATGATGACTCCACATAAACCTTGGCCAGTAACTAAGGAGCCTCAGTCCTCACCACTGTCTCCAGTAAGGGAGCGTCACTGAAAGCAGGGATAGAAATATACAATTTTCTCCTAAGAGTACACTGGGAACAGGCTTCAAACCTGAGATTGGACTATATGCTTCACTTCAGGTCCCCAAATGAATCTTTACACTAACCACTGCAGAGCACTGTGTCCCGGTTCTAGGTATTTGACACACTCACTCTTAAATATTTTATATTCACACATACAAACACTCTTGGGAAAGACTGGCACAGATTTACCTGCTATGTCCTCTTTCCTAAATTACAAGGTAATGGCTGCCACAAGTGAAATACCACAATATCCTTCAAAAGGGGTCCTCAATTATATTGGGTAAAAGTAAATATTGATATGAATGGTAGCATGTAATCCAAGAAGTAAAGCTTTTCATAGTGGCCCAGCTGTTATTACAATAAGCATAAGCACTACTAAAAGCACTTTCTAAATAACCAGCCACAGTAAAAGGTAGCAAAATATTTAATAATAAATAAAATTATTTAAGAGATGTTTACACTGAATAACTGATTTTAATAAACCAGAGTTTCACACACAGAAATTATGAAAAAAACACTGTAGGATAGTATTCACACTGATAGTAGAAAAACTGTAATTATCTAACTATAGTTCCCTAACTATCTAAAGATTAACTGTCCCTGTCTAATCTAATTAAATCAGCAAGGCAAGATGATACTCTTACTTCTGCCAGGGAAGATAAGAATTTATACCCACTCTTCAGCTGTTGTCTGCAATTGGAATAACAACTCCTACTATTATTGCTGAACAGCTCTGGAAAACAAACTGAGTGATAACTACTGATCTGGAAAACAACAACTGACAACTGAGCAACAACTGAACAACTACAACAATGGAACTTTGACTCAGAACCTGCTATTATAGCAGAATGTTTTAAAGGTCACAGAAAGCTGTTATGAGAATTCTACTCTCTCATATCAGACTTTAAAAAGTAAACAAAACAGCTGCTGTGGAGATTCTATTCCTTTCAGCTGTGGCACACAATGACATCACATCTAGGTCAGCTGACTGGCATAACCTACATTCAAAATTATTTTTTTAAAAAACATGTACATTTGGTCAGCCAAAAGAACAACGATTCAAACATCTTGCATAAAACAAAGTAAATACATTATTTTAAAAATTATACTTAGTCATGATGGCATATATAACACATAGTAATTTGCAATTATTTACAAGTATTTACAAAACTTAACCAGTCATGCTAGGACAGATAATATCTAATATCCTCACAAAAGTGATACCACAAAAATGTACAGTAACAAAGGAAAGGAAGAGAGCAAGTAAAATGCCACCATGTAAGCGGTGAATAGGGAAAACTATAAAATAATTAAGACAAAAAGTATCACTTCTAGAAGAATCTAGAAAAGGGAACAAATAAGCAAAAATACTTAGAAAGATAGACATGATAAAAACACACACAGTATCAAAAACGGATCAAGATTTATCATATACTGCCGCCAATAATAAACTAAAAACATTAGCACAGGCAGAAAAACTTAAAAGGTATATGATAAATATAAATGAAAAGTATAAAATACGTTATTTATGCATGACCCAAAAAGATTTTATAGAATACTAAGGAAAAAAAGCAAAATGAACAGAAATACCACTAAAAAAGAAGAGGAAAGATGTACATTTTGAATAAGTATTTATGATAACCCTATTGAACATAACAAAGATGCTGAAAGGATAGAATAATTAAAAGGAGCAATAAGGAGCTCTAAAGTGTAGACAATATGGAGCTCTAAAGTGTAGAGAATGTGTTCAATTTTATATTGTATGGCTATACATGAGCAGCACAGATTTCACATAATATTTCTGTTACTATATTCATTATATCTAGTATAGTTGGTTTAGACTCTGATTTCCATTTTCTAGTAGTTGTGTGCAAAAGCAACATTTAAAACAGGAAAGGTGCAATACCAAGAAAGTGTCAGTCTGAGGAGGTATTTAATGTAAAGGAATATGAGCAGGAGGGAGTGTATAAATATTTGGAAATAGATCAAGGCTTGGTAATAAAACAAACAAATGAGAATAACACTCAATAAAGAATACTTTAGAAGACTAAAACTAATATTGAAAATTATCTTAACATCAAGGAATAAAGACAAAGCAGTAAAGCAGTTAGCTCTTCCTGTTCTGACTATCCCTGAAAAGTATTGAATCAGTTGAACAGGAAAACAGGAAAAACGCCTCATGTTTATTAAATGAAGCATAAAAATCAGTCTATACCAAAATTATATATTCCTCACTGAGAAGGAGGTATGGGCTTTTTCAGAATCAATTACATGTATAGATACAGATATGCAATTTTGGGACTGCATACATATCAGTGGACCTCACCAGAGCCAAATGTAGGGAAAGTTTTAAAACATGAGGAAAAGAAGTCATAAGATGACATCCTTGCTTAGTTTAGCAGAAGCAATTTGGTGTAAAGTGTGAATGGAAAGCAACCAAAAAAGAAACCAAAATCAGACAGCAACTGAATGTGCCAAAAAAAGAATAAAAGGAAAAGGATCAGATGAAAAAGAAAGAAAACTGGAAAATCCATAAATATAGTGGCAAGTTCAGAGATCTCTTGGAACAACCTCATGTTTACAAAGATTTGATACAGAAATGGTTAAGGAGAAGTGAATCAAAAGCAAAAAGTGAAAGGCTAATAATAGAAACCCATGTTAGTGGACCATGTACATGATTTACATAGTCCATTGAACATGTAGGAGAAACAGACAAATGCAGGTTCTGTACAAAAGAAATGGAAACAGTAACACATCCTGTTGCTGGGTGTGCTACACTCATGGAGGAAGGCCTGTATATAGAAAGTCACAATAATGTGGCAAGACTGTTGCATTTTGGATTGTGCAAACACTACAATATAGAAATAGCTACAACGCATTGGAAACATGAACCACATAGTAATATACAGATTGCTGAAGTTTATATTGCACGGGATCACTCATAACTGACAAAGTAGTCCATGAAAATAGACAAAAGTAGCACTGATCACTGAAATTGCTACACCCAGTGATTATAGCATCAAAAGTATAAAATACCAGGACTTGCGGGAAGAAATTACAGCAACGTAGAGGAAAGATGCCCAAACAGTTCTAATAGTAGTAGTAAGAGCAACAGGTCTAATAAAAAAAGAATTTACAGATGTATTTAGATATGTTACCAGTACATGTAACTCCATGTGAATTACAGAAGGAGTGAATTCTGGGCACACTGTGGGTGATGCAAAGAGTACTTTTGGCTAATATCAAAGACTGAAACAATACTAATTTCACTCACTTTAATTATACCTTTATTTAGGAATGCAGCCCATTCCCATCATGGTATTAGAAACCCAAAAGACATGGAGAAATTAAAAAGGAAAGATTTATGTTAAGATCGCCCATTAAGGCCACATACCTCAGTAGGATGTCTGTTATGAGCTATAGAAGTTTACCCGCTCCCATTCTGTGTCAGCATCATCTGCAGAATATTGGCTGTCACTTCAACTAGGAGGATTTCTGAGCTGCAAACTGTATCAGATAATCCTCCTTCCCATATCTTTCACAAGGAGTTGGGAGAGTGGCCTAATATTTAAGGTGTTTGCCTTACAAACACAAGGTGCAGGGTTTGAGTCTCACAAGGGATAATTGGTTAGGCTTAAAATGGCTCGCAAGGACAGTTAGCTTAGTATGAACCTATGGATAGGTTATCCATTTGAGCAAATTATTTCTTTATGCCTAAGGTAGCTACTCAGTCTAAGCTCAACCAGTCCATCCATTCACCCGTTTTTTTTTTTCAGACTGCCTTATTCATCTGCTTTTTTCACCTGCTTTTCCCCCCAAACTGCTGTACTATAGGAGTACACCTTTTATATCGTATAGGCTTGAACTTAAAATGATGCTGCATTTAGTGGACTGCCATTTGCAAGACAGTTTCTAAAGGTATGCCTATTTGTACTGACACTGTGACTAATTGTGTTGCTGTTGTGCACCAATAAAACATTTATTTTTGTCTTCTTGGTAAATGTCTTGTTTTCTTATCAGTAAAGATCCTTACAGTCCATGTCTTCTCACTCTGTCACACCACAGCATTCACACGTGTACCATTGTTCAGGTGACAAGCAGTGTACTTGAATACCAGTTATTTCACTGTAAATGTGCTACAAACTCACACTGCACTTCCGCTTCAGGTAACCCTTTGAAATGTTGTTGCTTGGACTTCCAAGACCTGAAATGTAGAGACTGAAAGACCAAAAATCTGGATTTATGTATACTAAAGTCCAAACTTAGAAAAGTTACCATGGGATGTACACAAGGTATACACCTCATGGTAACTTTTTGGAGTTCAGAGATGGCCCTACCACAGTGCTTTTGCATGAAGATGTGCATCACTGCAGTGGGCTGCCTTAGCAGCTGTGCTATAAGCAAATGAAGCATTTGAGGGGAGAGGCATATGTGAATTAGCCAAGTACTATCCCCTGGAACTGCCTTTGGTAAATCACTTGGTTGTGTTACCTAGCATGGTAATGAACATGGCCAAAAGGCTGTAGTCATCCAACAGGGTAGAGGTAAGTGCTGGAGTGCTTAGCCATCAGGTTAGGTGTGTGTGAGAGTGTATATGAAGGGCTACATGTGTGAGCATGTGTGTCTCCCTGGGAGGTTGCAGTTGGGGGGAGGTTGATGATGGGGTACATTAATTTTTTTTTGTGTGTGTGTGTGTGTGTGTGTGTGTGTGTGTGTGTGTGTGTGTGTGTGTTGGAGGCTGTCATAATTCCATATGTCTCTAGAATAATGAATAAAGTATTCAATATTGGGTCAGGGGGACCACAAACCACCAGAAATAATATTAAAGACGTGGGACAGGGTGACCGCTAGCCACCGGGGATAACTCTAAAGACATGGGACAGGGGAACACTACCACCAGGGATAATCTTTATCAACATGTCTTAGTGGCATTTACACATAATATGAGCCAGGGAGAAACCATTAAATGCCAAGGAGAACTCTTACATCTCTTGCCTTATTAGCACTAAAACATAGGGGAGATCAATGGAACCACTAGACATGGAATATTCTATCCAGTGTACCTAAAAGACACTTTGTTGGAAAAAAACATGGTGTGGGAATCACTAGACATCATGAATACTTTTAAGTAGCGTAACTTAAAGGCACTAAAAGGGATTCTTAGCTTATATCCTCCCACTGAGGATGTTATTACTCTCTGGCACCACTAGATACCTGAGATGTATTGTAAAATAAATAATACCGTAACACAATGTAAATCCCAAAGGGAGAAAAAAACTTTGCTCTGTGTGCCCTTGCCACAGGACACCTCAGGATTTTTTAATATAAAATGAAGATGATGGGCATCATTCAATGCCTGCATCAGTTCATGATCTACAATGGAGAGCAGCAAGGAGCATTAAGCAATCCTCTCTACCTTACAGTGCAATAAATCAAGTTCAGGTTCAAATTTAGTTATGTGCTTGAACCCAGGCACTGTACAACTCCAATAAATTACAAATAGATAAAAATACAGAAAATTAAAATAAATTAAAAGAAGAAGTACAATTAAATAGTACAGAAATGGGTTATAAACACATAAAAAGTAGAAACACTTAGCAGTAAGTAAGCTCAAAAAGATGTGATCTTAAGCCCCTTTTAGATTCCGTAGGTAAAGACCTTGGTAGCTGAAAGAGTGGCACCTGGAGGTACTGAGGTTGTAACAGGTAACAACAAGCAGTTCCATACAGCTAGAATGTAATGTCTGATTGGGGTTGTAAAATTACAGGAGGTCTTTTAAGTAAGGAGGGCTAAGGTTATGAAGAGCAAGATAGACCAAAATTAAAACCTGATAAATATTCCATTGTGAGACCAAAATCAGAATCTTATTAATGATCCATTATTTAAGTGGAAGCCAGAGCAGATCATACAAGACTGGAAAAATAAGGTGGTAGCATGAAGCTCTTGCTGAAAGACAGCAGCAGAATTTTGTACAAACTGGGGATTTGCTAAGTCAGGGTCAGGTAAGCCAACATACGGGACATTAAAACAGACGAGGCATGAAGACACTAAAGTATGAGCTACAGCTAGGTGATCATGTGAGGAAATTAGGTACATGATAAGGCTGATATTCCACAGAAGAAAACCTGAAGACCTGACAATAACAGAAGTATGGTCTTTAAAGGATTGTCAAGACAAGGCCAAAATTAATGGTGGGACAAAATCAGGGACAGATTTTAATTATTCTCCCTGCAAACTTAGAAAGTTGCTAGTATAAGACCTTTTACACTGCCATGAATTTACTGAAGGATATGAAGTGTGCAACTCTTAATATCTGTCATTAGTGACTGATGGTAATCCTCTATCATTTTCCATGGCAGAAAAAAGGAGACAATGGGGATGTTCTGACAACACACACGAAATGTATGGGGTATGTGGTATGCCTGTGTGTGTGTGTGTGTGTGTGTGTGTGTGTGTGTGTGTGTGTGTGTGTGTGTGTGTGTGTTGAATGTGTGCATTGTGTGGGGGAGACTGAATGGGGGTGTGCCTGTGCTAACATGATGCATCAGCTGTCACTGTTTACTACAGTAAAATGCTGATCTGCATTCACAATAGTTAACGGTGATTTAGAGACATGCAAATTAGCCAGTTAAGTGGCCTTTCCTCATTGTGGCTAACACGCCTCTGAATATGCTAGTACCACACTGTGTAAACAGTACCTTTTTACAACATCCCTTAGGGAGAGTTGTAGGGCTCTTTCTGATTTCTCAAGTAAGTCTGAGATTGTCATTTCACATAATATTCCCTTTTTTGATGTATGGCAGTTTCAGAGTTGGTATAAATATATACATGTATATATAAATCCCAAAAAGTGCACAGAGAGATTGAAACAGCATTGCATGCACCAGCAATGCAATCCAAACATAAAAGCAGAACTTAGTAATACTGAAAAGTTGTGGAAATTATCATTTTAATGGAGGCACATAACCACAGAACAGCAGTATACTCCAGTTTCACTCAAGACAGCTTCTTTAGTACTGCTTGACCATAAAGAAACACCCTTATTTAAAAGGAATACATATCATGTAGCCATATCTCCCACTGACATCACATTCCAAAAGTGAATGTTAACAATCTATGTACACAAAAATATGTCTCCTGCAATGTACATAGTCAACAACCTATGTATAAATACAGACAAAATACAAATATCTGAAATTAGAGAATATGTAAATATATGGGAGAAAAAGCAATTGTGTGCACATAAACCATTTATATATATATATATATATATATATATATATATATATATATATATATATGTATATATATATATATATATATGGGTAAAACCTGTAATCACAAATGTTATTTTTGTGAAATGAAAATAATGAAACTAAAAATCCCGAACCACATACTTTAGGGCAAGTAAACACTTGCCCTAAACTACACAAAACATACTATACCATCTGAAACCATACGTGGCTATGCCTGCCACCTCCCCAGCTATATATACCAACTCCGGGATTACATTACAGTGGGGAAAAGGGCATATTTCCCCATGTTGGGCAAGTGTTTACTAATCCTGGGAAAGAGTATGTGGTTCTGGATTTTTAGTTTCATTATTTTCATCTTGCGAAAATAACGTTTGTGATTAAGGGTTTTCGTCTTATCAAAGTAGACCTATAGATATA
Organism: Protopterus annectens; assembly: GCF_019279795.1. Taxonomy (NCBI): domain Eukaryota; kingdom Metazoa; phylum Chordata; order Ceratodontiformes; family Protopteridae; genus Protopterus; species Protopterus annectens. The sequence goes on from NC_056735.1 coordinate 685,780,528, forward strand.
TATATATATATATATATATATATATATATATATATATATATATATATATATCACACACACATACATCTTATTTATATATATATATATATATATATATATATATATATATATATATATATATATATATATATATATATATATATATATATATATATATATATATATATATATATCACACACACATACGTCTTATTTATATATATATATATATCTCACACACACATACGTCTTATATCTATATATATATATATATATATATATATATATATATATATATATATATATATGTGTGTGTACATATACATAAATATATAATTCTGAATATCCCATTCAAAACAGGGTTAAACAAAATCCATGTTCTTTTCTTTCTTTATGATTTAACATTTGTTTAAAAAACTAATACTGGGACTATCAGAAAAAGAAATGTCCATGGCTAAAAAAAAAATTAAAATTGCACAATTATGCTTTAATGTATGTTTATACAATGGGCTTTTGGACCTTTTACAATTGATGTTATTCATATGCAAAGAAACATACTGTCTGAATGAACAGGCAGTCCATCCTACATAAAAGGAACCACATATACACATCACTTGAAAAACAGTATATTCTAATTTACACATTAAGTGGAATCAAATGTCATAACTTTTTGTAGTGTGCTGTGTCTCAAGAATATGCATAGTACAAGAACCATATCTATAGCATATAGCACCCAGCCCTTCCCAGAGACATGGTGATAGAACTGAGAACCATATCTATAGCATATAGCACCCAGCCCTTCCCAGAGACATGGTGATAGAACTGAAAACCAGATCAATATTTCATTTATACCTGGAAAACAATCCCCCAGATTATAGTTGGTACAAAAACCATGCTGACACTTATCAGATAACATAGGTACTAAAACACTGTGAGAATTTAAGACAGATAAAAATTCATCTACCACATTTCAAATCTTAAGTGCTCTTACCCTAAGTGGTCACAAACCAAATACATGCATTAGAGGTGCTACCCTGTACATTCCCAGTAGCTTTCTTCAAGAGAACATCTCTATCCATATTCTTGGACCTAGCTTTTGCCAGTTTCATTTGGGGTTCTTTATAACCTTGTTGCAAAAATATATTGGTAATTTCTTCAGCATGAGTATAATACTCACTATCATCACTGCATATCCAATGAATTCTCACATACTGGGAATAGTGGATGCACTTAGTCATGAATTAGGGTGACAACTATTATGTGCTAGGTAAGCTTTTTTGGTCAAATGTTTCTGGTAAATGCTTGTCTTTAAACCACTGTCACCAGATTTGTATACTTTAACATCCAAAAATTGTAAAAGTTGTAAATCACAATTCAAGGTAAACTTCATACCAAAAATAATTATCATTCAAATAGGCTAAAAATTCATGTAGTCATTCCAACACCCTGTCTCACAATATCCAACAGTCATTCAAGAATGTACACCATATGTTCATCTTGGACAAAAATGGATTTATTGAGGCATCATAAATGAATTTAATTTCCACACATTCCAAATATAAATCAACATAAGTGGGTGCAAACACAGTGCCCATCGCTGTCCCACACAATTGCAAAAAAAATTTCCCCATTGAAACAAAAAAATTTCTTTTTAAACACCATTTCCAATAAGCTTAACAAAAAAATCATTAAAATCACCTGGATAAAGTCCGGATTCACATAACCCTTGCAATGGAGGATAGAAGTGTATAAACTTTCTGCATCACCTGAGTACAATATAGTGTCTGGTTCAATCACAATTTGGTGAATAATTTCCCCCAAAATTGTGGTGTCCCTCAGCCATACTTGTACTAAATCTACGAAAGGCTTGAAACAAAACTCTAGGTATTCAGCCAGGGGCTCTGTAACAAAGCAATGCTCTGAAACAATAGAACAGCCAGGTGTTGGTCTCATAGGTTAATGAACTTTGGGCAATAAATAAAAGTAGTGTCTAACTGAGTCTTTTACAATAAGCTGGTATATAAGTCTGGGGGTATGGGAAACACAGACAGACTACTATGCTGGGCTGCCACTGTTTCAAGTTTGTGCTGGCCTGCCCACATTGCCTGCTATAAAATATAATACTTCCTCCCTGCTTGGCTGCAGTTAGTTGGAATTGCTCTGCATTTTTCATTATCATGTGGCATGGCACACCCGTTGTTGCCATGGCAGAAGCCCACAAAACAAACCATATACTCACTATAAAAACACACACAACCATTACAAAAATGTTTCACAACAAGCAGCCTGGCACACCATATAGCTACACTGCCAAGCACTAGACTTCACTCTCTAATTATATCCTAAAAAATGTCCACAAATCTTTGTAATGCAACACTTGGCAACATAGAAAGGGAAAACAAGCAGAGAAAGGATCTCTGCTCTATAAGTTGCCCCAGTAGTGGTAAAAGACATGTGATTAAATGCAGTGCAGCAATCTCAGGTTTCTGCGCTGGCCTGCCCCTGCCCCATAATTGTGCTGGTATGTCCCTTCAGAGTAGTTAGACTGGTACCTCCTCCCCAGTAAGCTAAAGTCAGCAGTCTGCTTTACCCTCTCCCTTTCTAACTTTGCCTGTGCTGTGGTGCACACAATTTATTTTTACCCTAGAATAACATGACCAAACATGGATTGTACTCACTTCAAAATTACGTATCACTACCAAAAAACAGTCTACAGTCCAACAACATACAACAAAACTCAATGCATAGTTGTGCTGTAAAGCCATGTGTCAAAGTACATGCCAGATGTCAATGTCATCTGCTATGTCACACTCACACTGCAATTACACTCTGGAGCCACCAACTGCAAGGCAGCATAAAACATTGTACTCTAAGATCTGCTTCCACTGTGCAGCTGTGGGTAACACTGCATGAGACATTGTTTGCTGAAAACTATCCTGAGGTATTTAGCACACCCAAGAGCAGCCATACTGCCATCAAGTGAACCTGCATGGCCCAGTGCTTCTTTTGCCTTCCTGTACCTCCAACAAACCATCATTATAGTATAATGTAAATGTATGCATGGTCACTGAGCTGAAAACAGTCATGTAACACCTTGCACTACATGGCAGTACAGAGCATTAATTTCTGACATTGTAAAATCAGGGCAGGATTCCTTGGAACAATCTTCAATTGTGGTTAGGTGCTAAGGGCTATGGTGGTTAAAGATCACCAAGCATTTGTTGTCCCACAAACATCTAGTCAGGGCCCAAGGTAATTCTTGACTAGAGCTAAACTTGACTGTGTCTGTGTCCTAAGTCTGCAGTAGGGTATTGAGCTGAAAAGGCTCTGAGTGTCGTGGCTGCACAGAACAGTACAACATGAGGGGTTCTTGTACAGTTTCTGCTGTATGAAAGCTGCCACTGACTTGGGTAGGGTGGGGTCTGGATTATGTGTTTGTTTTATTCATTATGCAGAATAGTTCCATAATTGAACATGATACACAATCATGCATAACTTTGGTAAGCTGGCCTTGGAAGAACATTTGCCACTTGCTGTTCTTTCAGTGCTAAATGTCTGTATTTGTGGTGTTTAACATAGCACTCAACAGTAAGGTTCACCTTGTGTGTTGGACAACCACAGAATAGCTTAGCCTGTTTGCTTTTAAATCAAAACTTATGCAGTGTGCTTTTTATGTTTCATTAGGAAATAAAATTTAAGCTCAGGATGTCTCACATTTCTCCCTATCCACAAAGCAGTAGTTTCCCAAGCAGTTTTTGAAGGAATACTTATGGTCCCTGAGCTACTCTGCCAGATTTGGACACCAGGAAGAGATTGTCTGTCTGTATGTCTGCTTTCTGTTCTCAGAGCAGAGTAAATACATTAATTAATGCCATATCACAAGAAAACCAGAGCTAATCCCAAATCATAAAAGAACCAGAACAGGTACAGCCACAGTCTTCAACTTTTTTTTTCATATTAGTGTATTGTGAATGCAGCTGGTTAGCTATCTTAACATAATTCAAGTAGGAATTACAGAACATGACCCCTGAAAGACATGTAAGCAACACCTTATTAATGTTATTTTTTTCATTTTTGGACAGTAACAAGTGGGCAAGTAGTACTGTGGTTGGTTGTTAGCTAAAATATTGGCTTTATATCCTTCCAAGCATCTGATATTAGGTGGCTTTTCTACTGAATAATTGATGCTATATGCATCCTTACAATTGCTGAGTGTCTGTGGTGATGTACTCTTATTCATGTATAATGTTCCACAACAACTGAAGCCACCATCTAACAACTGGTGTGCTAGAAAAATAGAGGTGAAAGATTAAATATGATGCTTGTTGTCATACAGGTGAAAGGCTGACAGTGATAACTCTATAGCTAAATTCAACTTACCACTGTACCGCTGAACCCCCCCCCCCCATACATAACTACTGTGGGCGTCTCCATGGACCCCTGTCTTAATACCATAGTTTTGTGGCTTTCTTGGCATATACTGCATAACTTCCAAGTAATCACAGAATCCTTCTATGTCCTTACTGGCTGGTACCTCCTCATGCAAACTGTATTCAGACTTCCATGTGTAAAGAACCACAGCAAGTACAGAGTGGACACAATGCAACTTGTCATAACTTGTCATGACAATGTGCAGCATATATTTAATAGTCCGTAGTCACATCTCCCACTAATCCAAATTTCTCATATAGACAATAAGTTTCCAAATACTGCCGATACTTAAGAAGTTTTATGCATGCACATGCACACACTCACACACACAGACACACACACAGACACACAAACACACACACACACACACACACACACACACACACACACACACACACACACACACACACACGTATGCATGCTCATGTTCACACACATGCACACAAACACACACACCCACATACATGCTTGCTCATGTTCACACACATGCGCACAAATACACACAGAAAAAAGCTGTAATTTCCTATATTCTTATCACTCAATGCCAATCTTACATCCTGTTTCTGTGACAGTGCCTGCTGCAGTGAAGTGTATCTGTTGGCCTTATTGTTTAGGAATTCATATAGTGTCTCTGAGATCCAGTGGCGCCTGGTGACTTCAAATTAAAGTGGGGCTGCAGGAGACAGCTGAATGGGTGGGGCTAATGGGAATGGGGTGTGTCCAACTAGAAAGGGGTGGAGCTATGCTCAAAAACACAACTGGAACGTTAATTAAATATGCTGTGCTGGGTGCCAAACCATCATTACGAGAGTCCAATCAAGACAAAATTAAGTTTAGAAGAAAAAAATATTTCAATGCATTGGCTACATGACACCTTACTTAATATCTAGACGGAAACAAAAAGGTTGTGAGGCATGAAAAAATAAATTACTTTTTAAATACATTACTGGAATACTAGTTAAAATCAAGTATAAAAAACAAGCTTCTCCTTGCACTGCAGTTCTAATTATAACTTATATTCAGCTTTATAAAAGTACCAAGTAACATGCTGAAAGTAGAAATCTCTGTAATACCCCCACTTGTAAACATGTTTCTTATCCAAAAAAGACCTGCTGCCTGACAACAACTATCTACATGTTTCATGGGGAAAACATGATCAAAGTAAAAAATGAACAGCAAACAAGAAACAAGCTCAAGATAAATTGCTTAAAGGATTACTGCACAGGTTATGGACCACACATGATAGATTGGCATTTTGTTTAGTTTACGGGTAAAGCCTGCAAAGATGACTGCAAATCTCCAACAAATGTAATGAGCTTCTAAAAATACTGTAATCCTGTCCTTTATTACAAATACTGTCATATGCATTTCAATACTTAAGGCTTGTATATTATCTAGTTATGTAAATATTCTCTGCATGGCAACAACAAAAAGGCTTTCAGTGTTGGCAATTATTTAACAGTATGCTTATTAAAGGTTACTTGCATCTTACAATCTCAGACAAGCTTACACGATGGTCATTAAAGCATTGCTACTTAAACACAAAGCAACAGGGCACTGCGACAGCATGCATTTTCTGAATAATAATAAGCATAAATCAACAGTATAAAAATAAGACAGAAAACCAGAACATTCTGTAAAATCAAGGCCAGATGAAAAGCCACTTTCGGACTTGTGTCTACCTTGGATGGGGGAATACTCTGCACACTTACACTGCATAACTGCTCCTTGCCTTGCTTGGACACATCCAGAGTTACTACATGGGGAGTGGGGTGCAACAAGTTTGTTACAATTTGAAATGTCTCTGGCTGATGGTGATGGCTTTGACACTCATACCTCTCAACCTCAGAGCAAGAAATCTGGACAAAGCCATACATAGAAGTGGGACACAGGCCCAAAAATAAGGACAATTTTTAAATATTGCTCTTATAAACTTAGAAAGATAATAGAATAGTAGTAGGTCTTGCATTAGTATGAATTTTCTGAAGGGTATGAAATCTGAAACTCAAATGTCTGCCATTATTTTCTAACTTCAATCTTTAATGATTTGCCACTAATTTGGCAGAAAACCACAATTTTATGAAAAACAGACCAAAAATGTGATGCAAAAATATAAAATTGCCACGCAATACAGCTGGGAACCTGTCAAAGAAGGGACCTTTTTAATATTAGTACTGTTAACTTGAGCAGCTGACAAAATAAGAGCATCTACATGCATTTCTGAAATAAAAGTAATCTATAACTCTGATCATCACAGTTATTTATAATTGTAAACCCTCCGTGTTTTCTTCCAAAATTGCCATTTTGCGGAGGGGTTATTAGGGGGAGAGCAATATTTTGAGCCAAAATTGGGGACAATTGAGAGGTTTGGATAGTCCTAATTATATAAAGTGATTTATTTGCATGTACCTCTCAACCTCTTAACGCAGGAAATCTGGACAAGGCCAAATAAATATATTGGGGGAACATACAAACAGTACTAAAAATTGCTCTTGTATAAACTTAAGGCAGTTGATAGAATAACAGGTCTTGCTTTAGCATGCATTTTTCTGAAGGTTATAACATCTGAAACTCAATGTCTGTCATTATTTAGTGACTTCATTCCTAAATGATTTGCCAGAAAACCACAAATTTTATGAGGAACAAACCAAAAGTAAGAAGCAAAAATCTATTCAATTTGCAAAAAATCTGGACAGTTGAGAGGTATAGTTCAGCCAGGGCTGTCTGACTTTACTGCCCTTTTCCCCTCACAAAATCATGGTTTCCCCCCTGCAGCCATTCCAGTGTCCCATTCCTTGGTTATTTCGCCCCATTTACTATAAACACTATAATGTGCATACTGCTTTACTTCTGCGATTATTTGGATTTCATTTGAACATTTTATTTTGCATTTTATAGCACAAACCCTAATAGATATCTGCTAAACAAAGCAATGCAGTCTCACAATGAAAATAGACATAGCATTAAAACTTCTCTGCCCTTGAAACTCACATTCATTGAAACAGCATTGAAACCCACATTCAAAGAAAATACATTTTGCCAGTGGCAGATAAAAATTAACTTTGGGCTGTTTTCAAATCATAGGCCCTTTGAACACGAAACATACACATGCTCTTTGATACACCTTCCTGATTGTATTAAATTATATTCCTTGTACAATACAGTACAGTTGTTAGAGGGCATTTAAAATTTATTTTTTAACATTTTTCCAGTAAACAATGAAGCAAAATGCATGCACCAATAATGACAAAACTGCCCAATTCAGAACATTTCCATTATAAAAGTCTACTCAAACTTACATTTCCATCATAAAAGTCTACTCAAACTTCTACAGTCCACCAGTATCAGTAAATATGCACAATCTCTGAAGAAGTAAAAGTCATCTAAATAATTCCACATTAAAGAAATCTGTAACTAATGAAGAGGTCGCTGCTAGCAAACAACTTTATATGTCATTGTTTCATCTACAAATAAAGTGGTTGTTGCCCTTGAGGAATAAATTGCCCATGTTGCATTAAAAAAATGATAAGCTAGTAATATCGCAGTAGAGAATGGACAGCAAACTGATAACAGGATCATAGTTAATAGGTATCTTCGCCAACAAGGACTGCAGCATCCATCTCATTTACAACACAGTACAGTATTAGCAATGCATCTACCTACAGTGGGAGTAGACCCCACAGCCTTCTGCATCAAAAGCAAGTACACTGCCTGTTGTGCTATTAACAATGCAAGCAGACTCACCATAAGCAGTACTAAACTTTTGTTCCCCTGCAGCTCTCAGCTCCTTGTAAAATGTACTCGACACTCCGCTGTATCTCTGAACTTTGCAGCACAAGAAATCTGGAAAAAGCCCATATTTATTGGGGGGGGCAAAAGCCCAAAAACCAGGGACACATTTTAAACATTGCTTGTATAATGTTGGAAAGTTGCTACAATAAAATGCTGTGTTACCACCATACATTTCACTGTGAAGTCTCTAACATTTCTCTAACATTTCTCCTAACTCTTATATTATTATTACTATAGTATCTGCAAGAATATACTACACTATACCTCTTAAGTGTAGGACTCTTAATATGTAATGCCTTCTTATTTTTAATTGTATAATCCTGTTTAATCTGCCTGTCATATAAGTTTTAACTCTTGTTGTATTAATTGTAATTGTTTGTTTATCATCTGTATTGTCTACTCAATTTTCTTTTTACATTGTCTAAACATGTCTAAGAACCTATTGTAACCTAAAATGACTGGAGCTTTTCTCCCCAGGACTCCATTGAAAACGGGTTCATCTTGACCCAATGGACTATCCTGGTAAACCAACTGCAAATAAATAAATAAAAAATAAATAAAGTCTTGAACCCAGGGGAACCCTGTGCAAAACAGTCAGAGCAACATACCATTATGCCAAATCAGCTGTTTTGTGAAAGAGAGGAAGACCGAAACTTAAATGACTACCATTTAGTGAATTCAGTTCTCACCATAGCTGTCAACCTCTTAGCATAAAACACCTGAACAAAGCCAATAATGGGGGAATACAGCCCCCAAACATATTCAGTGAATTCAGTTCTCACCATATCTCTCAACCTCTTAGCAAAAAAACACATGGAAAAAGCCAGTAATGGGGGAATACAGCCCCCAAACTTATTTAGTGAATTCAGTTCTCACCATAGCTTTCAACCTTAGCACAAAAACCTGGACGAAGCCAATAATGGGGGAATACAGTCCCAAAAATAAGGACAAATTTCAAATATTCATGTTATAAACTTAGAAAATTGCTAGAATAAAAAGTCATATACTTTCTGAAGAATATGAAGTCTGAAATACAAATGCCTGTTATTTTTATTTAACATTTGGTAACCAGAAAAGTCTGACTTGGAACAAAAGCCAATTTTCAGCAAAGCAGGGAGAAACACTCCAGACACATGTCTTTGTAAGATGGGATGACATGCAGACTCCACACAGAAAACACCCCAGCCAAAAATCAAACCAGAGAACATGTAGCTGTCAGGCAACAATGCTACCAGCGCATCACTGCACTACTGACTTTGTCAGGAACACCAGACATAGAGAAACCTCAGATTTTATGAGGAACAAAACAAATAAGATGCAAAAACCTGCACATTTTTTACAAATGTTGATGGGTAGGGATTTAGGCCCTTTCTACCTGCACCCAAAGTTCAAGGTTCAAGCCTGAGTATTCTCTACCTAGCACCATGTGTTCTTTCTAGCCACCAGTATGTAGCAACTGGGGCATTTCACTCACACACACACACACACACACACACACACACACACACACACACACACACACACACTGTTCATCCTCTGTAGCAGCCAGATCAGTCCTGAATCACACACCCTACCTCCATAGCAGCAGATCGAAATCCTCATCCTCTGTAGCAGCCTGAATCCATCCTCTGCAGCAGCCCGATCAACCATCTGTCCTTCATAGCAGCCCACGAGACGAGAGTAGGCTGGAGTCTCCAGCCTGTGGGCGATGCAGTCCGGTGTCCTCCTGGTCTGTGCAGTCATCACTACACAGACTTCTGGGTTGGCAGGGCAGAGATCCCTTTCTTCTCTATCTGGACTGCCTAACACAGCAGTCTGGAGTTCTGAGTACCAGGAACTCCAAGCATGCATGTGTGGAGTTCCAGGACTCACAATTTTTTTTCCTTTTACTTTCTACAGGTAGGGGGACTAGTGATTTCTTTTTTATCCTTTTTTTCTTTCTACAAGTGGGAGGGCTGCAGTCCTATAGCACGAGCCGCCCCTGCTGAGAACATCAAATTTATGAAGTCCTCCTGTCATTTCTGGTGGCTTTTCTATTAGTAGTCTAATAGACCTATGGATATGTGTGGATGTTAGGAGTCTATTTTACTAATCTCTAATGCTTATTGAAGATGTTGAAGTACAGTTAGCATTTGTAGAGTATTTCCCTACCTGTGTCAGGAGTAAGTAGCCATTATCTTACGGCTCAAGCAAGTGGCGAGATTCAGTGGTGGGTCAGATGCAGTTTCATTTGTGATATTCACACTAGTGAATAGAAGTTGTGCCAATGCAATTTTAGCCTCATTACTACTATTAGACTATGCTAGACTGGTATGAGCTTCTTTGGCAATTTAGGTTCAATGGGTTTATAGCACCTAGGTTGAATGATAGTTTAAATTATTCTTGTTTCTTGAAAATGAAGCTTCTCATTTATTAAGAATCTTATAGGATGAAAGTAAACATGTGATAGTGAGAATGTGTATTTAAACAAATGTGTTGTGCTAATCAGACACTTTGATGAAGTCTTTATATGTTAACACAAGAACAAAAATGCTTACTACGTTTTGTTATGTTTTTATTTTTTTTTTGTCATTAAACCAAGTGTTGAATTAGCCAGAAAGCTGCATTTAAGTTTGTTAAAGTTTTGTTTTTCTAGAACATTCACTCTTTTAATTTTTTAGTTTGTGATATTTTTAGTAGACTGCTCTGGCATAGACAGTCAATGATATTATGACATTAACTATCAAAATGGCTGTTATCGAAAACATGAATGAGAGAGGAGAGACCTCTTTGAGAAATGTTTTATCTTTGTCAAGAAGAAGGAAACTGGCTTGGTGAATGAAAGGGACATGAGTTTAGAGCCACCGAGCCATGAAGGAACAAGACTGAAACAGTTTTTGCAACCAGTTGTATTCCCATTTCAAACTGAAGGAAGCAAGACAGAGTGTGGCACAGTAAGTGATTTGCTGAGAGAAAATGAATTGTTCCATTATAAAATTACACACTGGGACAATTTATATTTCAAAGACTGCCTTTGTGCTGTTACTATATCTAAAGTGCTAAGGATTAACAAAAAGCCCATAGAGAGAATAAAATCATAAATTTATTTACGTTTGTTTAACGTGGAAGTCAAACTGGGTAATAAATACCCATTTTCAGCAGAGGCCCGGGGAGAAAAGCTCCAGACATTTAATAAAAGAATGGAAACAAATTTGTGAGAAAGCAACTAAAGACTTGAGATTGTTGGTTAAACATAATGAAAATGAAATAGACTCAATGTTGAGGTAAATTGAAACCTTACAAATTGCATGTGACCGCAAATGGGTGCTGGGCAGTGTCATTAATTCTGTATCTAACAAAGTCAGTAGGAAAGAAAATGAGTTTCAGAGTTGAAAATCCAAAAAAAAATTTCTGAGACAAAAACAGCAAAGTTGAATCAAACCAGTGCATGTATGCAGAGGTACTAGCCAGTAGAAACTCAGATAATGAGACAGGTACCAATCAGAAGATGAAAGAGAGAGGCTCAAACCAGTAGCATTTGAATGCAAATTCAAGTTGACAGAGAGATCAAAGTGCAACCAATGAAGAAGTTTTTTAATAGGGAGGGGATCCAGTTGTTGATTCCATCATGATTGGGACAAACAGGAAAGCTTTCAGATGGGTCCAAAGCTAGGATTTTGACCAACATGGAACCAGAGGAGCACTAATCCAAATCAGCAGTTTTCAAGAGCTCCACAGTACAGCAACTGTTCAAGAGGAAGGAAATGGTATTAAAGGAAAAACAGAATAACCATATTGAGTATAAAGTGCTGAATAACATTATTAATTTCTCAGAAGGGGAGATGGAACAATATACCTCTGTAAAACAAGGTACTTTTAATATTATTAATTTAAATCAGAGGAACTTACAGAGACTGAAGTTAGTATACTATTGAGCAAATTAACATTAGTACCAGGCCTCAGCAAAACACTGGCAGAGACTTTACTAAATTTTAAATTGTTCATCAGAAATTTGAATTTAAAATTGTATTTTTATAAACATAATTTTATGAAGAAGGAAAGTGTATTGAGAAAACCAAGTGTGTTTAATCCACATTCTGATTTTGTTGTTAGCAGCTTCTCAGAAATGTGTGAAATGGATTTTCTAGATTTTTTAAACAAAGTAGGTATTTAAAGAGGCAGGAGTTTCACAATTTAAACAAAGATGAAGTAGCAGCATTAAAAACTTGGCTCAGGACAGATTGTTGAGGTTTATGGTAGCAGATAGGGGGCAATTTGGTCATCATGGAGCAAGAACAAGCAAGGCTAGTATTTTTGAACTGCTCCATGATGAGTCTACCTATGAGAAAGTTACTGAACTTGTTGTCAAAAGAGAATATAAAAACATAGACAATTTATTAATTTATTTATTTTCTGAAGAGGTACTGAGTGAAGAAATTTTCTGATTTTTAACAGTAAAAAATGAGGCTGCCAGTTCTTTTTGGCATTCCAAAGATTCTTAATAATTCAAGGAATCCATCTTTTCATCCCATAGTTGCTGCCAAGGAATCTTAGACTGAGCCTGTGGCCACTATGACAGAACACTATTTGCAACCTGTAGTAAATCAAATAGGGCAACCCAGCCACTGGGGATACACAAGCCAGTGCATTTCTTTGTGCCAGTCCCAAGCCCGGATAAATGGGGAGGGTTACGTCAGGAAGGGCATTTGGTGTAAAATCTTTGCCAAATGACATATGCGGACAACACTACAGATTTCCATACCTGATCGGTTGAGGCCCGGGTTATTAATGACTGCCACCAGTAATGTTGACCAACAGGGTGTTGGTGGAAATTGGGCTACTGTTGGCCGAAGGAGAAGAAGAGGGGGGAGGGGGAAGACATGCCTGAAGGCAGGAAGTGAGGAGGAAGTTTAGGAGTGTGGTAGTGAGGGTAGGAACTTTGAATTTTGGTAGTATGACAGGTATAAGGAGAAAGCTAGCTGATATGATAGAGAGAAGGAAGGCTGATATCTTGTGCACGCAGGAGACTAGATGTAAAGGGAGTAAGGCCAGGTGTATTGGAGGCGGGTTCAAATTGTTCTACCATGGTGTGGATGGGAGGAGAAATGGGGTAGGGGTTATCCTGAAGGAACAGTATGCCAAGAGTGTTTTGGAGGTGAAAGAAGTGTCTGATAGAGTGATGTTTATAAAGCTGGAAATTGATAGTGTCATGATGAATGTCGTTAGTGTATATGCTCTGCAAGTTGGGTGTGTGATGGATGAGAAAGAAAAATTTTGGAGTGAGTTGGATGAAGTGGTGATGAGTATATCCAAAGGTGAGAGAGTGGTGATTGGAGCAGATTTCAATGGGCATGTTGGTGAAGGGAACAGAGGGGATGAAGAAGTGATGGGTAGGTATGGTGTTAAGGAGAGGAATGCAGAAGGTCAGATGGTAGTGGATTTTGCGAAAAGGATGGACATGGCTGTGGTTAATATGTATTTTAAGAAGAGAGAGGAGCATACAGTGACATATAAGAGTGGAAGAAGATGCATGCGAGTGGATTATATCCTATACAGGAGGAACAGTTTGAAGGAGATTGGAGACTGTACAGTGCTACCAGGGGAAAGCGTAGTTAGGCAGCATAGGATGGTGGTTTGTAGGATGATGTTGGTAATCAAGAAGAGCAGGAGGAGTTTGAGGGCAGTGCCAAGGATGAAATGGTGGAAGTTGAAAAAGGGTGATTGTGAGGTGGAGTTCAGGGAAGAGTTAAGACAGGCACTGGGTGGCAGTGAAGAGTTACCAAATAGCTGGGCAACTACAGTGGAGCTGGTAAGGGAGACAGCTAGAAAAGTACTTGGTCTGACATCTGGACAGAGGAAGGAGAACAAGCAGACCTGGTGGTGGAACAAGGAAGTACAGGAGTGTATACAGAGAAAGAGTTTGGAGAAGAACTGGGATTGTCAGAGAGGTGAAAAAGTAGACAGGAGTATAAGGAGATGAGACGGATGGCAAAGAGAGAGGTGGCAAAGGCTAAGGATAAGGTGTATGGAGAGTTGTATGACAGTTAGACACAAATGAGGGAGAAAAAAACATGCGCCGATTGGCTAGACAGAAGGCCGAGCTGGGAAAGATGTGCAGCAGGTAAGGGTGATAAAGGATAATGAGGGAAATGTACTCACAAGCAAGGAAACTGTGTTGAGCAGAAAGAGTACTTTGAGGGGCTGATGAATGAAAATAAATGAGAGAGAGAGAAGGATGGATGCTGTGGGGATAGTTAATCAGGAAGTGCAGCAGATTAGCAAGGAGGAAGTAAGGACAGCTATGAAGAGGATGTTGGTCCAGATGACATACCTGTGGAACTATGGAGGTGTTTAGGAGAGAGGGCAGTGGGGTTTTTAACCAGATTGTTTAATGACATCTTGGAAAGTGACAGGATGCCTGAGGAGTGGAGAAGAGTTTTGGTACCATTTATTAAGAATAAGGGTGATATGCAGAGCTGTAGTGACAAAAGAGGGATACAATTGATCAGCCACAGCATGACGTTATAGGAAAGAGTAGTGGAAGCTAGGCTAAGAAGTGAGGTGTGATTAGTGAGCAGCAGTATGATTTAATGCCGGGAAAAAACACTACACATGCAGTGTTTGCTCTGAGGGTGTTGATGGAGAAGTATAGAGAAGGTCAGAAGGAGTTGCACTGTATCTTTGTGGACTTAAAAAAACATATGACAGGGTGCCTAGAGAGGAGTTGTGGTATTGTATAAGGAAGTTGGGAGTGGGGTACAGGATATGTATGAGGGTAGTGTGACAGTGGTGAGGTCTGCAGGAGGAGTGACGGATGCATTTAAGGTGGAGGTGTGATTACATCAAGGATCAGCTCTGAGCCCTATCTTATTTGCAGTGGTGATGGACAGGTTGACAGACAAGATTAGACAGGACTATCCATGGACCATGATGTTTGCCAGTGACATTGTGATCTGTAGTGACAGTAGTGAACAGTTTAAGGAGACCCTGGAGAGGTGGGGATATGCTCTACAGATGAGAGGAATGAAGGTCAGTAAAACTAAGACAGAATATATGTGTGTGAATGAGAGGGAGGATAGAGGAATAGTGAGGCTGCATGGAGTAGAGTTGGTGAAGGTGGATGAGTTTAAATACTTGGGATCAACAGTTAAGAGTAATGGTGAGTGTGGAAGAGAGGTGAAGAAGACAGTACAGGCAGGGTAGAGTGGGTGGAGAAGAGTGTCAGGAGTGATTTGTGACAAACTGGTACCAGTAAGAGTGAAAGGAAGGCCTACAAGAGGGTAGTGAGACCAGCTATGTTATATGGGTTGGAGATGGTGGCATTGACAAAAAGGCAGGAGTCAGAGATTTGCATTGGGCGTGACGAGGATGGACAGGATTAGGAATCAGTATATTAGAGGGTCAGCTCAGGTTGGACAGTTTGGAGACAAAGCCAGAGAGGTGAGATTGCATTGGATTGGTGATGTACTGAGGAAGGATGCTGGGTATATTGGGAAAAGGATGCTAAATATGGAGCTGTCAAGTAAGAGGAAAAGAGTAAGACCTAAGACAAGGTTTATGGATGTGGTGAGGGAGGACATGCAGGCAATTGGTGTGACACAGGAAGATGCAGAGGACAGGAAGAAATGGAAACGGTTGATCTTCTGTGGCGACCCCTAATAGGAGCAGCCAAAAGAAGAAGAAGAAGAAGAAGAAGTAAACCAAATAGGGCATTTGATTAAAGAGGCATTTGACTTCATTCATCAAATTAAGGGACTCACCAAACTAGAAGAGAATTTACTGGTGACCTCAGACATAGATTTTCTGAATATGGTAAAACCCAGAGAAGAAAGAATGGATCTAGTTAGTGCTATTTTGGATAAGAAATCTGAAGACCATAAAACAGATTTAAATGTAGGTTTGATTTGTACTATATTGGCAGTAATACTGGTCCACAATTTTTTGTGTTCTACAATGAAGTTTATTGACAAGTTGGTGGAGTAGCTATGGAGACTTTAAGCTAACATTTTTGTTGTGGCTTGGGAAGAACAGAATTTTTGTAGTAGATTTTTACAAGCATCATAAAGTCTACTTTCCTTTTATTGATGATTTATTTATTATATGGGATTCTGGGTCTCGACAGTTGTCAGATTTTGTTAAACGTTGGATTTTGTTAAACATTTAAATAAGTCATTTGAATTTTTGAAGTTTGAAATTAGTTTTGTGACAAATTGTGTGAATTATTTGGATGTGATTGTTTATAAAAATGGGAAAGGGGGTTTATTCACAAATATAAGAAGGGATTTAGATGCAATAAGTACTTAGATTTCATGAGTATGCATCCAGAACATACCAAGAATGACATAGTAAAAACTCAATTTATCAGAGTTTCATGTCTGATGCCAGAAGACAGGAGAAAAGTCAGGAGACAGTGTTATTTTTAAAGAGAAATCATATCCAGAACAACTAGTCACAAAATTTTGATTGAACTTATTAGAGGCAGGAAAGTGGGGTATGCACCAATAGCAAGAGTGGGAAAAGATACCCACAAAAGTGAAAAGAAAAACAAGTGATATTGTTGTGGTACCTATCACCTTTACCAAAGATAGTCGGGAAATGAAAAATATCATCAGTAAACATTGAAACATTCTCAGAGGACACGATGCACTTTAAGTTACAGAAGACTGGCCTAAGTTTGCTGACAGAATGGCTAATATCATTAAAGATATTTTAGAAGGAAACCAAGGAGAGTGTATGGACCATAAATGGGGTACGAATAAGAGTTTTAGAACATATTCTTGTTTTGAATGTAGACAATGCAAGTTTATATTCAACCGTCAATATGTTAACAGCTTGTACACAGGTAAATCAGTGGGTGGTTTAGGTAGGTACACTTGTGAGACTAAACATATAGTATACCATGCCCAATGTCAAATGTGTGATTCCTTTTACATTTGGAGGATGAGCAGAATGTTGAAAGATAGGGTCATTGAACATGTTAGAGTGGACAAAAAAGGAGAAATAAGCAATGCACTAGCTAAGCACATTAAGGGATGCAAACATTTCAAAATAGTTCACTGTTTTGTTTTAGGACGGGTAAATATGGATATGAACGGTGGATTTAGAAGCCCACATAGACAGGCACAAACTTCTTTGGCAATTTAGGTTCAATTTGTTTTGAGTGCCTGGATTGAATGATAATTTAAATTTGGGTCATTTCTTGAAAATAAAGCCTGTCATTGTTTAAGAATCTTATAGGATGAAAGTAAACATGTGACAGCAAGAATGTGTATTTACATAAATGTGTTGTGTTAATCAGGCAGGCTGATGAGGTTCCTTATACGTTAACACAAGAGCAAAAGTTCTTACTATGTTATGTTTTTATTTTTTTATTGTTATTAAACCAAGCATTGAATTAGCCAGTGAGTTACTAGTAAGTTTGTTAAAGTTTTGTTTTTTAAGTACACACACTCATGTAATTTTTTAGCTCACCTCACATCCTGTTTCTGTGACAGTGCCTGCTAAACTGAAGTGTACCTGTTGGCCTCATTGTTTATGAGTTCATATAGTCTCTCTGAGAATGTCAACTTTCTGAAGTCCTGCTGTCATTTCTGGTAGCAGTTGTATGACTAGTCTAATAGGACTTTATGATATGTGTGGCTTTTAGGAGTTTATTTTACTAATCTTTAATTCTTATAGAAGATGTTGAAGTACAGTTAATATTTGTAGAGCATTCCACTAACTGTGTCAGAAGTATGTTGTCATTATCTTACGACTTGAGCAAGTGGCAAGATTCAGTGGTGGGTCAGATGCAGCTACAGTTGCGATATTCATACTAGTGAACATTAGTTGTACCAATGGTATTTTAACCTCATTATCACTGGGTGCACACACTGCTTTAGTTGTGGTATGGAAGGCTAGCTGTGTCATAGAGGGCCCTACAATGGGCACATTGTCAGATGCATCTAGCTGCATATCTGGTGCCTTGGAGAGCAGTTTCATTAGAAGAAATTCATCAACATAAACATAATTTTCACCAGTGTACTCTGGTCACTCTTCTATTCAGTTTATTATCAACACTGACATTTGAAAGTACGGAATGTCATCCTCAGGGTCAGTATCAAAATCTAACAGGTACAGGCTGTGCTTGGTTTTATCAGGCACTGTCTCTACACCTTCAGATGCGAGGATATGGAAGATTTTTCTTTAAAACTGTAGTAGTTGAAATCAACCTGCTAAGATGTAATGTCATAGAAAGAAGAATACATATCACCTGCCTCTGTGATGTGGTTAAATGAAGCACATCAGTGTTTTCTACAACTATGACATACTCCAACAAAAACAGTACACTGTAGAATGTAGTAATGCAGTAAGGTACCACTTCATACCCAGATTAAAATATGTAGCATATACAAGTAGAAGTACAGAGTAATGACCTTATGCAGTTAAGAAAAATAGCATAGCATAGTGAAAGTAGTATCAACATTTCCTGTTGTACTGAGAAATAACAGTGAAATCAAAGGTTGTAACTGAAACACAGATAAAATTAAACTAACAGACAGACAAGAATACTTACCACAGTCAGATTAACCATTGTAATCAGAACTTCATTATCAGTGAGATATAGAATGTAATGAACTAGAGATTCCAAGATGGTGGACATTCTATGAGCACCCTTTCCATAAGGCTCCTATCCAAAATATTAGAATAGCTTAATTAGCCTCTTATCTTCAGCTCCAGCTAGTATCTTCACCAAACACATACAATCTGAGAGCATATAAAACCTATTTTAAGTGCTTTCAGCTTAATCTTGGAAGATTCCTGCTAATCTAAGCCTAAGGATGACCAGGAGACTACTCACCATGTGCATACTACAGGCCTGAAGCAACAGGGATATTAGCTTAAGACAAAAACGAGATCTCGAAACTGGAAGGAAATGTCAAAAGAACTGGACAGTATGGAGACACAAACAAGTAAGACCAAACTCTCTGCAATAATCTCTTCAGAAAAGGAGACTATATATAACAGGCAGAAAACGATAAAGCAGCTTCATCTAAGCAAATCCAGCACAAAACAGAAGCCAGAATCCAATATATACATGGAAGAACTCAAAGAAGCTTTATTACCTTTATAACTGGCTGTGCAAGGGTTTTCCAAGCATCTTTCTACTTTTGGCAACAAGATAAACTAGATTATGGAATGCATGGATAATATAGAAGAAAATACCAAAGTCAACAAACTACTGATATCCTTGCTGAAAGAGGAACTGAGCGCCAAAAATACCACCCTGCTACATATTCAACAGAAGATTACTGATCTGGAAGCCAGAAGCAGGCGAAATAATATTCTTGTGAGAGGTGTACCAGAATCCTATAACCACAACCAATTAACAGAGGTTTCTTTACAAATTTTGAATTAGTCCTGCAAATAGACACGAACACCAGTGGAATTATTATTGAAAGATCGCACAGGGCTCTGTATGCAAAACAGAACACTGATACCCCTAGACAAATTTATGTCAAATTATTAAACTTTCAAGACATCCAAAGAGTGCTAGCAATGGCTTAAAACAAAATCACATAGTCTGGAAAGGTCATAAAATTACCTTATCACAAGACCTTCCATTACCCATTAAGGAGAAGCACCAGAAGCTTTCGATTTATTGTGCTGACCTCATTAAATGTAAAATTAAATTTCAAATGAGGTACCCTAACATGCTGAGTTTTGTACATAAAGATATCAAATATGTTGTTGACTCACCCAAGGATGATAATGCCGCCTTTGTGAAAGTCTTTGGTAAAGCTCCGGTCTCGTAGACTTCCTGGCAGACGAAGTTATAAATGTGGATTCTTTATTGCTTGTTTCATTAGACAGAATACTAACTGCGGTGACTGTGGTCTGCAAAGAAAATCCTGTCATGGCTCAGATTTTTGAGTTTGATTGTTGCCTGTTTGGAAGTTTTTGGTGGTCGGAGGCTGGCCATTTGGGGAACCTTTTTGTTGGTTTTTGGTTGGGTGGTTGGTTCAATTTTAGGTTACTATTTCCTGTTGTGGTACCCTATTCTCCCCTGATGTATTAGTCACATTGCTTGGCTTCCGACACTTCTGGAAATGATAAACGAAGCTTTGAACGCAACTTCAGAAATGGTGTAACTTTGAAGGTAATATCCTCACTGAGAAATGATAAGTCGGTATTATTTGCCTTGTTGCAGCTCTTGCAGCTGATCGTTAACATCACTGAAATGGGACTGAGTGTTTTGTCCTTTGCTGAAAGAAATATAATGATTGTTTTGAACTTGATGGCACATAAAATTTAGTAAGTGACTACCTGACTGGGAAGAGTTAAGTTATCTGGTGTACGCGTGATGGAAATAAATCGTGCACCTTACAGAAGTGCCAGCACTCAGAGGATTGAAGATTGTTGCTCTGGAGGGAAATGTTTTTAATAGTGATAGATTTTCTTCCTACATACATACACGCACATGCATGCACACATATTCACACACGCACATTTACAGTATAACTAAGGTGACCTGTTGCTCTATTCTATAGTCCCCCACACCCATAATTTTAATTTTTGCATGTTTCCTTGTTTAAGTAGTTCTGATCAAGAATACAGGGGACAGTACAACAAGGAATATCTCAATTGTATTACATTTCTTACAGTCCTGATCATTTTAAAATATTTGATGACAATAATAAAGCTGTGGCTTTAAGATATCAGATTGTTGACAATGCAATATGTATCGTTATAGTGACCTGTGTCTACAGTATAGATAGACAGTACATATTGAGATGGGTTAAGCTAATCGAACACAAGATGCAGGATGTATGAAAGTGAAGACATCTTCCATCCTCAATGTAATCACACTTCATGTATACTTTTTGGTGAATACTGGATAACATACTAAACTATGTGACTCATCTTGCTATTATTGATGGTTAATCCTACACCTACATTTTGTTAGGACTGATAATTTTACACTGCCCCTTTGCATGCTAGCTGTTGGGGTTTTGATATGTCATATTATGTTGTGATTTATTGTTCTGTTCTCACTAAACCTCTAAAATGTCCTTGATTACAGATATAAACAGGAACTCTATATGTAATAGGTATTATACTTGCATAGGTAATAGGAACCCCTGTTGTATTCACATTAACAAATCTATTCCTAGTTATCTTAATTGATTCTGTAACATTTATCATATAAGGTCAAAGCAGGGGCTATGTGTACTGCTCTGTTTTAGTTGGTACCATAGTGGCTATTCACTTATGTTCATTTAGGAGTTAATGGATAGCTTGTAAGAAGGGTAAGGGATGACAAATCTAGGAATTGGAGTATTTTTGTACATATGTTTTCATATTGTTAAGATATTAGAAGAAGTATTTCAAATGTTACTTACAGGTTACATGATCTCACATGTTAAGAAGCATTTATTAAGGTTTGCATTTGTAACCTTACCTTCCTGTACTCTTTCAAATATGTTGGGCGGGTGGTTAGGCACAGGTTCAGGTTTGAAAGAGTCTGATGCTAGTGATGGGAATATGTGTTTAGGTCTACCCCTTTTTTCTATCTTTGTATATTTTATATACACTAAAATTTTCTGGAGCCTAGTTAAATATAAATATCACAGTACACTAACAGCAGTTTATATTTCACTGAGTAAATCCTAGGATCGTGGATTACTGATTCATGGAATGTGAGGGGGCTACAAGATAAAAATAAGAAAAATCTGTTATTGCATTTAGTTTTTCAGTCAGAAGCACACATATGTTTTTTACAAGAAACACACATGATTAGAGAAGATTGGAAAGGAGTCTTAAAAAATGGATTAAAACAATGGCTGCGACTGGAGAAAATTCCAACTCTAAAGGTGTTGCTATTATTATTAAAAAATCATTTCAGCAAGTAATCACAGATCACTGTTAGGATGAAAGAGGTAGATGGTGTTATTTTATAGCCCTTAATACACCTAATAGGAAACCAACCCTATTTCTTAATGTTTATGGTCCTTGTCAGAAACAGCAAGATTTCATTTTAGAAATTCACAAGATCCTAAAAAAATTCCCTGATCATGAATAGATATTGGGAGGAGATTGGAATGCGGTTATCGACCCAGGGATAGATCATACTTGTAACCCTATTTCAAAAAACCTGCAGGCCTCCATCGCCCTAAGTGAACTTAAAGATGATCTAGGTTTGATAGACCCTATCTCTTTTGGGGAAGGACAGGAGAGAAAAGGTTTACACACATATTATTCTAAATGGAGTCTATGTCACTTCAGCGAAAACCCCTTTACCCAAACACCCATACATCGACTCCTATACCTCAAACCGTGAAAATCCCGAATGCACTAAACCGCGAAAAATAAACTATCGAACTGCCATAGTCAGCCAACCCCACCACCCGCTACTTAGTACCTACCCAAACAAAATAAATAAACCACATACATACACTAACCAAAACCTACAGACATACACGCAAACAAAAGAAATAATCCACATAGATACATTTAACAAAACCCCATTTCCAACACTACTGTAAACACCACATACACAGCTATCTATGCACTATCCTTAACCCCTGCCTAACCCTAAGGTCTGTAACTACCGCACACGTCCCCTACAGACATACACCCAAACAAAATAAATAACACACATGCATACACTTAAAAAAACCCCTACATCTAACACTACACTAAATCTTACATACATTACCTATCTATGCACTTACGTTAACCCAAATCCTAACCCTAAAGTCCTATCTATTGCACACTTACCTTACGGACCTATACCGCAGACGGGCCAAACAAAACAAATTGACATTTCAGAATTTGCGGTTTTGGACGTTCGGGGTTTACGTACTTTGCGCGATATGGTTCAACGTATTCGTATTCGCATAAAGGGGTTTTCGCTGAAGTGATATAGACCCTCTAAATGCCATAGCACATGGTCAAGGATAGATTTTTTTCTTATTTCCGCTACTTAGACAGAGGGAGTTATTAAATACTCGTCGGAACCAAGGCATTTCTCAGATCATTCAAGAATCACCCAAAATTTAAGTCTCCCTGATAAAGTAACAAAAAGGATCAGGAATTGTAATTGGTCCTTAAATAATAATTTATTGCTTAAATCAGAGGTAGCCCGAGAGATATCAGAGATTTTGTCATCCTTGGATACGAATATGGAGAGTACTAATATTCCTTTTGATGTAGAATGGACAGCGTGCAAAGCACAGCTGAGAGGGGTTCTTATTCAGAAAGCAACATATTTTAAAAGATTATTTAAAGAAAAGGAAGATAAATTATTGTCAGACTTGATGGAATTAGAAAAGAAACTTCAACTTAAACCAAATCCTGAGACTGAAAGTCTAATAAATCATACCCAAAGGCAATTGCATGAATTACACCAGCATAATTATTCCATGTATGAGCTTAGATGCATAGCCAAATACTCAGAATGAGCTCAATTCCCATGTAAAATTTTGGCTGGTATTATCTCAAATAGACAAGAATCAGTTAGAATCTTATTACTTCATTATCAAGACAAAATTTATAAATCGGATACACAAATAGTGGAACTATTTCAGCAGATCTATTCTGAACTATATGGCCTGTGTAACAACATCCATTTTCAGAAGAAATTATAGGTTATATTAATAATATTACATTTCTTAAATTAAATATGAACCACATAGAGCATCTAAATGCTCCCCTTAATCAGCAGGAAATAATTGAGGTCATAGGGAAATTAAAAAAGGTAAAGCACCAGGTCTGGATGGATATACCACAGAATTTTATAAAACATTTAGCCAGATACCATCATCTATCCTGCTTAAAGTCTATAATTATATTAAGGTGCACGGTATCTCCGATTGTTACTTAAATAACTCCAAAAAATCTTTATTCCTAAAAACAACATAGACAAGTCAAACCCACATAATTATAGGCAAATTTCCCTAATTAATGTAGACATTAAAATATTGTCTTCAATCCTAGATGAGAGACTGAAAAAAGTCATGCCCCATATAATTACCCCAGAACAAACTAGTTTTATGTAAAACAGGCAGACTTGGGACAATACTTTAACATTGGATGCTATGATACATCTCAATAAAAATGTCAAGAACCCAAGTTAAGATTTAGTACTTGATGCTTGTAAAGCATTTGACAGAGTAAATTGGAAATTCTTATTCGCAGCTATGGCCCAGTTCAACATTCCCAAAGGTTTCATTAATATTGAAACACTGTATAATAAATCTTATACCTACCACTACATCAATAAAATATTATCTAAACCCATTAGAATATTTAATGGTACTAGACAGGGTTGCCCCCTCTCTCCACCCCCCCTCCCCGTTTAACTTGTACCTTGAACCACTTCTCCTTTACTTGTCCCAAGCTACTTTTCTTTCCATCCCTAAAACTATGAAGGTTAAAGTAAGTCTATCTGCTTATGTGGATGATCTAAATATATATTTTGAGCACCGCATATCTGATATTAAGAAACTAATTAAGACAATTGATATATTTTCGAAGGTCTCAAATTATGAACTTAATCAAAAGAAGACACTTATTTTCCCTATCAATCCACTACACCATAAATAATATCTATTATCTGAATCTCCTTTCAAATTAAAATACTCTTTCAGATACCTAGGAATACAGTTTGAGCACTCTTCTTTATCCATGTATCAGAACGATCTTATGAAATCATGGACTAGTATTTTACAAGACCTTCACAGGTGGCAGCAACTAAATCTGTCCTTGTTATCTAAAGCAGCAACTGGCAAGATGAATGTCTTATCTAAACTATTATATCCGTTTAATGCCTCTAACCTAGTCATACCTAACAACTTTTTCCAAAAGATTAATAAAGAGCTAGTCAAATTTATTTGGTTCCCCAAAGCTGTTAGAATAAGTTATCAAAAATTATGTTACCCAAAGAAAAAATGAGGATTAGGGTTGCCAGACATTCGACTGTATTACTGGATTATTTGTGCAAATGGAATTGTTTCAATATCAACATTTAACTTGAAGGATGAGGCATGGTATCCCCCTTGGGTGAAAATTTGGCACAATCATGTATGCAGCAACAAAACTAACCCCAAAACTCTCCCCTTCCTGACGTCTATAAGTTTAAAGAGTCTTCCTATGAGTAGTATTCTAAAGCAAAGAGTTAAAATTCTTCAAATTCTCGTGAAATATGTGGAGCTGGATAGGGCTTTTCCCCTTCTTCAGCCAATTCATATGAACCCCAACATCAAATTAAACAATCAAATGATTAATCTCTTGGACTATCCTCTAGTCAAAGACCGCACTTTATGGGATATACATAGATATAAGGAGATTTCATTGTGGGATCTGAGATTTGAATTAAAATTGGGTCCGAAATACACTATTATCATATGTCAAATTAGGGAACTTATAACAATTGTAGCAAATGATTCGAATATTAAAACCGATATAGCTAGGGTAATAGATTTCATAAGTATTCTAACCAAAAGAAAAAGTATGATATCAAATACCTATAAATCAATTGTGGCCTTTAAATTTCAAAATAGACTATTATTTTCTAAATATTGGAAGCAACAGATTGTTTTGTTTTTAGTGTTTTAAATGTATGTAAAGTGTGTAATGATCACAAATGTTAATAGAGTGTTTACACTTGCTATTATTAGGTATACTGACAGGGCCAGCGTTAGTTGTTTGGGGGCCCCCAGCAAATGCCAAGTTGGGCGACCCCTGGGCACGTCCAGTCTGTGTCACCCTGTCACTGCCACCCCTGCTAAGCAACCTTTTAGTTAATTCTGCAAACTTTTAGGAGTAGTACACATGAACTGACCTGTAGCTTCAGTGGTCTTACATTACACAGGGTCCATTTGGCCATACATGTACAGCACTGTGTTGGCCCATCTCGCAAAGCACATTCACAGTTACTGGCATTTAGCTACAATAGTGATACAACAACTCTATGTACAGGTTTGCACTTGGGTGAAATTGTGCCACAGGCGCTGCCTACAGTTTTAGCCCCCCCCCCCCACATCCTCAAGTGCTCCTTCTTTTTTTCCCTTTTCTCAGTTTTTTACCTTACTCTTCAGTTTTTTTTTCAAGAATTCATAGCTTTCTATATGTTCTGAAGCGTATTATAAAGTTTTTTTTTCTTTTTTACACAACCTTTTCATCCAGTGATGGCTTGAACAGAAATTATGATTAAGGAAAGAAATTTGGTGTTGGTGTTCAGCTTTAGTTTTCATTGCATCATTTCAACGTACCTTTCCCGACCAAGACAGCACAGTAATAACCATTTAGGAAATAACTCAATTAAGCTGGTGTCCCCAGAAGCCATAGGGCTTATAGATGCTCTAGGATGCCTTTTAGAGTGTTTTCCCAACCTGTTAATCCAAAGGTGGCCTAAACAAAAATCACGAGTAAGAAAAGAACTGCAGTTTTATTTTTTTTTTCTTTCAAGGAAGACATTAGTTGTGCTCAAGGCTTAATGTTCAAAGCTGACAAAATAGTAGCATACAATAAACTAACAAGCCAATTGTGAGGATACACATATCCTATCTGGGAATATTGCCTGCCTCCCTAACTCCCCCAAAAAGATAATCACTGCCTATGCATTCAATCAGAGGTTCAAATGGCCTGTCATGTACTTCAAGTGACTGTTGACATACATATCTATATCAGACCTCTTCACTTCTCACCCCTAATCCCCAAAGGCAATCACATGTAGATGGGCTGGATGTGTGATTGTGAGCAAAGTGAAAAACAATAATGATTACAGTAATGTATTCCACCTTGTTGAACCTAGATAGTACATTGCCCTATACACAAGCTATAGTAACTTTCTTTTTTACACCTCTGAGGTCTGTGAGAAAAGTAAAAGAAACAATGACCACACAATCCCCCGTCCCACACATAACCTACAGCAGCTTTCTGTACACAAACATCCAAGCAGGACTGGTTTTAAAATGGGTGCAGTTGAGAGAAGAGGCCTTGATCAGCTCAATCCTGACAGGGTCATATCACAGCCCTGTTCAGGTTAAAGACCATCATTAGAAAACTGATGCACTTTTTATGCTCATTTTTCTCAAACCAGAAACAGCTTTTGTGGGGCCCCAACATGGTCAGTGATGATTACAGGGGCCCCAGTATCCATTTATACAGTCTGGGGAGTGGGGGCCACCAGACTCTTAGAAGATCTGTGTCTTAATGTTCTGTGATATATTCTATGCCTCACTTTTAAAATGTAATTACTTGTTAGATACATTTTTTACTCATATCCAGAAGAATAATATATGTGTTCAGGCATTATTGGGTGTCTGCACAGATAAAAAACAGTGATTTTTTTTTTTTTATGCACGCGCACACACACACACACACACACACACACACACACACACACACACACACACACACACACACACACACAAATAAGCCATCGCAATACTAGTTTTGTACTTATTTCACGAAACAGCAACACATTGTGCAACACTGGTACTGGCACACCAGATCGGTGACTACGGTTTAGCAGTCACCAAACAGTAGCAGGGGTGAGTCACTTTTATTTACCTCATTAAGGAGTAATGCATACCTATCGCTATCCCTGATTTCACAGAGCTTCCCTGATTTTGCTTCATACCTTTACTCTGTCCTTCATAAAAAAAGTTTAATTTACTGGTAAATCATTCAGGATTACAGACAGTCAAAAAATCCAGACATCAGAGTGTTATATTTCTTATTGTCTAATAAAATGCATGTTGATGCAAAATGTGACATTCTATTAACTTTTTAAATGAACTAGAGTAATATTTAAAATGTAACATTTAAAATGTGCTCCTCACTTTGAGCCTTCATTATGCTATTTTTTTTTTTTAGCTTTTCCCAGAATTCCTCAGCAAAGAAGTTAAGAGTTATAGTATCTGGTGTTCTACCAGTATTTATAAAACTCAATGAAAGAAAAAAACAATCCCTGAAGATCAGAAGCATCAACTCTTCTTAAAATCCAAGGTTTGCACTGAGATCAACCACTCTGGGCTGCTGGTCTCTCTAGTGTTTACCTTGCTCATGTTCATTATCAGCTTTATGCTAACAGTGTCCTATCACAGCTGTGTTTAGGTTAATAAGCGTAATCAGAAAAATATCAGAAAATCAAAAAATTAATATGTTTTCTCCTCATTTTTCCCAAACCAGCAGCAGCTTTTTTGAGGCCCCCACACAGTCAGGGATGATTAATGGGCATTCTGCTGCAGTCAGGGTATCACAGATACCTAAAGCTGGCTATTTTTATGTAGGCCAGGGGCACTCTGTCACTAGTAACATTTTTAATGGAAGAGTGAAGCCTGTTACTTAACAAAACACTGTTACAATAACCAGAAATCTTTAAATTTTAAAGGAGATATAAACAGACATATTCAGTTGAGGTTTTGTTACGTATTTAAGATTAGTAAACTGCATACCTCTTAACCTCTTAGAGCAAGACATCTGGACAAAAGCCATAAATAAAAGTGGGACAAAGGCCCCAAAATAGGGACAATTTGTAAATTCAAATTTAGAAAGCTGAAAAAATAACAGGTTTTGCACGAGCATGAATTTCTGAAGGATATGAAGTCTGGAACTCATATGTCTGTCATTCAAACACTAGACCCCACCCAGTTTGGATTGGTGAAGGGCCAATCTTGTCTCCTGAACCTGATTGGCTTCTTCAAATCAGTCTCCAGAGCTGTGGATTAGGGTAAGACAGTCCACACAGCCTAGCTGGACCTCGCCAAGGCCATCGATACCATCCCCCACTCTGGAATCATAGATAAACTTACTAAGCTGGGCATAAATCCCTATGTCACTCGATGGGTTGTCAACTGGCTTACTGACAGAACCCAGACTGTAAAAGTAGCCAACTCCAAATCCAGCTCCAGACAAGTGACAAGTGGAGTACCTCAGGGTTCAGTCCTGTGACCGCTCTTGTTTGGCATCTACTTCTCTGAAGTACAGGCCAACACTAAGGGACTCTGGCTTACAAAGTTCGCAGATGACTGCAAACTGGGAGCCATTATTGAATCCCCAAATGATGTGGATATTCTACAAAAGAGCCTTACAGAAACAGATACTTGGTGCCAGTGCCATGGGCTCAAGCTTAATGCCAAGAAATGTATAGTTATCCCCTTTGGGAAAAACCATGTACCCATGAATTACCACATAGGTGACAGTACACTAAACACTGAAAGTGTGATGAGAGACTTAGGGACACAGGTGGAAAGTGGTCTCACCTTCAATAACTACATTGCCACAACAGTCAGGAAATCCTTCTATGTGGCACACCTCATCACTAAGGGGTTTTCATCCAGAAAAAAAGAGGTCATTGTCCCACTGTACTCATCTCTCATTAGTCCCATTATAGAGTACAATGCCCCATTTGGTATGTACCTCACAAGACATCTGCAACAGCTGGAAAGGCCGCAGAAATACATCACTAAAAGAATCACAGGCCTAAAGCAGATGCCCTATGCTGACCATCTAAAAAAACTCCAATATATACTCTGTGGCATATCGTCTACTCAGAGGCAATCTCTGCTTAACATACAAGGCCATGTCAAACCCTGAGCTGTTAGACATGCTCCACTTAAAGAAATCCCAATCCCTCAGAGCCACACACTCCAGGGATCTAAACCTTGTCATCACAATGAACAAAACATGCTGGAGGGATAGGTTCCTGACCCAGAGTCTCCCTATACTCTGGAATAGACTGCCCATACAAGTCAAGCAGAGCACCTTCTTGGCTCTCTTCAAAAGGAACCTTGACGATTGGATGGGAGATAGGAAATTCACCCCGGGGATCACGTCAGTCGCCTTGCTAGACAGGGGTCCAGGGAAGTAAATATTGTGGGAAGAAATATCCAGGGAATTGTTATGGCTAGGCTTGTATAGGCCCTAGGGCTGATAGCCTAGTACCAACTTATGAACCTATGAACCTATTATTTTCTAACTGCAATATGTAATGATTTACTACTAATTTGCCAGAAAACCAGAAGTATATGAAAAACAGATCAAAAATAGGATGCCAAAATCTGGACATTCTGTGAAAATCTGTACATTTGAGAGATAACTGGCTAATGATTGCAAATGTAAAATATAATATATATAAACTCCACATCTCAGTTATATGGTTGTGGAGAATTGCACAAAATATCCAATTCAGCGATCACACTGCTAAGATACGCAAGGAAAGGAAAACTAGTCTACTAAAGTATAAGTAGTCATTTATTAACATTATAAACAAGCATAAAATGCAAGTTAACTTAGCTTTTGGAAATATCTTGCTGAGGAAGATCTCATATATTTTACACACACACGCACTCACACACACACACACACACACACACACACACACACACACACACACACACACATAATATATATATATATATATATATATATATATATGTGTGTGTGTGTTGGATACATACCTTCCTCTGAGAGTGCATTTTGTCAAAGTGAAAAAAAAACAATATGTGCGACTGAAAATCATTTGATCAGATATATTGACTTTTTGTGAGTGCAAGATCGAGGTAGAGTGGGGATTAGGGAATTTGGAGTTCTCACACTGTAGTACAATGTTGGAGTTGGTATGTATAATTAGTAGGGATGGAGGTCCAGGGGTGCTTGCCCTCCTGCCAAATAAAAGTAGTTTCAGCATTTTTTTGATACTTTTGTTTTTTATCTTTTGTGCTCCCTCAGGTTAGGTTTAACATGCTCCGTGGTCGACCAAGCAAAATAAATCCATATATATTTCCAGTGTAAGACACTGGGATGGATTATAAAAGAAAGTTGTGGACAGAGCAGCACAATGAAGAAAGACATCAGCGCACCACTGGCAGATGTGATTCCATAATATATGCTGAAACAAAACCAAGTAATTATCTATTTAGTGCCAGAGAATTATGGATTCCATGCACACCAGATGGATTCCAAAACACAATGGGTGGGCCCAATGCAACTTAATTGCAACAAAGTACTTTGCTGACAACTTTCTGAAAGCAAATAGTCAAATAAAACTCTCCATAGTGTCTAAATGAGCCGAAATGTAAAATATAATCCACAGGAGAACAAAGATATGGCTAAGCCGTCAAGGCTTTAATAAAAAATCCAGAAATATAAAACAGCAGCAAAGCTTTTGAGTAAAACCAAACTCTTTTTCAATACTAATAGAATGAAACATTCTGCAGTGAGACTATATATACTGTAGATCAAGTATAAATACTGTAGATCAGAGTGCAACGTGTGTGTGCTATGTCTTTAAGAAGCATGCGAGGCTGTGCGTGCACCTATAAATTACAGACACGTGCAATCCCTAGTACCATTTTGTAGAAGCAGCCAGAGAGTACGCATGTATGATCGCAGTAGTTAGTTTGTATATAAGTTACTTAAGTCATAGCCAAGAAGCCTCTGTAGTGATGTGTTTGTATAGAATAAAGCTGCTTAAACAAGACCCACGAAGAATCTTTTATTCGTGTACCAACACGAAAGCAACATGGTGTCAGAACCAGGATGGAAAAGAGAAGAACATTTGAAGCCATGAGATGTAAAGATGACAGCGAAGGTAAAACCGAGAAAAAAAGCAATGCAAACACAGCCAGAAAGAATCAAAGGTAATGAAAGATAATACAAATTATTTACTCAGTGTGAGGAGAGGCAAGAAAGGGCCTTACAAGGGCACAAACTGCATTATCAGGCAAACAGAAAGTACAAAAAAGTTGGTTAACTAAAGAAAATGATTAAGATAAAAGTATTTGACAAGACAATTGACTTTAAAGTACAAAACGAGCATGTTTAAGGCAAGACGAGCATGTTTAAAGCAGAATGAGTGTGTCTGAGGCAGAATTGGGTATGTTTAGCGTAAAACGAGCACAAAGAAAGTACGCTGGGCATAAAAAGGGCTTAAACAAGCAAAAAGAATATAAGAAAATAAGAGACAAGGGCACAGTAAACAAAAATAAAGCAAGGCGACTGTTCATGTTTGGGCAAAGGGTTGTGTTTGGGCATAACTATGACTTTGTATTGTATCAAGGGCATAATTAAAGTTATTCAAAGTATCTCAGAGTGTGTAAAAGTGCTTTCAGTGTGTGTGTGCTTATTACTGTGCATGTATTTCAAAGAGTTCACTGTGTGCAAAGTGCAACTATTTTATGTAATCCAGTCAAAGCATAGTTATTTGAAGAAAAGTTCTTGTGCTGGGTATGTCTATTTGCAAAGTGCCACCATTACAGAGTGCTTATTGTACTGTAAAGAGTTGCCTACCAAGGTACCGCCATTTTGGGGACATTTCAGTATACTGCAAGTCATCATTTGCAAAGTGCAAATACTTCAAAATATATTGAATTTGAGCAACAGAAGTTCAATTTATTCACAGCTTGATATGTTTCTTGCATTGATAAAAGGTGTTTCTTACAAAAGATTACAAGAGTATTACAGTGCTTGTGAATTGCTCAGTTGCATCATAAAGTTCTTGAATGTTTCTTAAAGTATTGACTTTGACAAGTGATGGCGTATGACTGTAGCATTCCTGCCTTCATCAATAAAGTTCAAGCGATTACTTTTGCATTTCTGCCTTTACCAATTTCGAAAGTGCATGACTTCAGCATTTCTGCCTTTACCAATTCCAAAAGTAAATGACTTTCGCATTTCTGCCTTTACTTATCAAAGATTTCATAAATTGTCGAAGTCTGAGAAATTATTCCGCAAAGCTCTTCCGTAAAGTTTTGTAAAGCTTTGATTGCCCAAAAAAAGCTGTTTCGTAAAGCACAATAAAGCATCAAGAAATCTACAAAGCTATTTCGCAAAATACAATAAAGCATCGAGAAATCTACGAAACTATTTCACAAAGTACAATAAAGCATTAAGAAACCTGAAAAACTATTTCAGAGAGTGCAATAATGCATCAAGAAGCCCGAGAAGTTTATTTTGCAAAGTCCAGTTAATTGAAAGTACTACAAGGTTGTTCATTTGCATAATTCTGATAAGCTTAAAGAGAGAAAGTAAAAGTTCAGAGCACAAAAGCATTGAACAAATTGTGTTTATGCCAATTACTTATGCACGTGTGTGTGTGTGTGTGTGTGTGTGTGTGTGTGTGTGTGTGTGTGTGTGTGTGTGTGTGTGTGTGCGCGTGTGCGTGTGTGTGTGTGTGTGTGTGTGTGTGTGTGTGTGTGTGTGTGTGTGTGTGTATTTGTGCTTATTTGCAAGACCCTTGGCTGGTATGTGTTAATATGGCAGACGGATTTTGAAAACCTCAACCACTTGTGTTTCAGAATATTGCAGAGAACTGGAGAATATTTGAACAAGAGTATGATAGTTTCATACAAGCAGCTCATGCAGATAAAGAGACTAGTGTCAAGGCATTCATTTTGCTAAATCTAGCAGGATCTGATGCCACAGAAAGTGTTCATTTGTATATGCAGCAGCAGTGTATGAAGGCGAAGGTATAGACCACCATATTGTTATGCATGCTGAATCAAGGGAAGAGCCCGAGTGCTTGAAGCGTAAGTTCAGAGAAATGTGCAACCCCCAGATAAACATTACATTAGAGAGCCATTTGTTTTACACAAGAGATCAGAAACCAGGGGAGACATTTTCAGCTTATAAAACTGCCTTGAGAAACAGAGATAAAACATGTCGGTTTGATGATTTGAAAGATGAACTGATAAAGGACAGACTTGTATGTGATATTAATAGTGCTGCAGTGAGAAAGATTTTGCTTCGTGACAATGAATTGACATTAAGCAAAGCAACATAGATTTGTCAGATCCATGAGGTGACAGAAAGACATACGAATATGCTTGAAAGTGACAAAAGCATGGTTTCAGTGAGCTACAGAGCAAACGTAGATAGTATGCAATAAGTGGCAAACAGAAGCAGACCTAACCAAGGGACAGCCACAAGGTTTCCAAAGAAGGTACAAAGCTTTCCAGAAAGTTCTAGAAAAGGTGCAAGCTCACTGCAACACAAACATAAGTCAGGAAAACCCAAATTTAGGTTTATTGTCAACTCTCATAACTGTGGTGCAAATCATGAGTCTAAAAGAGAGAAGTTTTTAGCATATGGTCAGCAATGCCACAAGTGTAAAAAATGGAACCATTTCCAAAAGTTTTGCAAATCAAGTAAGCCTCACTCAGTTGTAAAGAAAGGTACACACGAAAATGCAAGTTTATTTATTTATTTATTTATTTACATTTGTTGACCAGGAGTGTCCGACTGGACGTAGGTCCATTTTCAGCGGAGGCCCGGGAGAAAAGCTCCACAGTTAAAATAAACAGACAGTAGTTACATTGGATTACATAGCGATTAACAATTTACATAGCAATTACTGACAACATATTTACAGATGAAGAACATAGTACATCAATAGACAACTAGAATCTTTATCTGTGAAGTACATAACAGACATTAACAAATGTTACAATAAAAGTACTAGGCTTATGAGCATCTGAGCTTGCTATAATCAAGGTAGTTAGTGGAGTGGAAAGAAAGGTAGTGGTTGGATGGGGTGGGTGATATTAGAGTGGGAGTTGCAAGGGCATAGCCAGCATGTTTTAGGTGCACTTTTAGTAAAGTTTTGAAGTGGGTGCATGATGGTATGGAAGTAATTGTGGGTGGGAGGGAGTTCCATAATTTGATCAAGTTAATAAATTAATCTGATAATTTGTTAATTTGATAAGTTGATCAAGTAGAGCCGAAACAGTCAGCTTTCTATGTGGATGGTGTATCAGTACTTGGAGAAAGAGTTGATGCAGTAAACCTATTAACAAGGAGTGAAGTGTTTTGTACAGTTCGGATCAGTGGAAAGTCCACAGAGCTCAAAGTAGACACTGGATCAATGTGTAATGTTATATCAGTGGACACATTTGCAAAAGTGAGAACTAACGAACAACTCAATGTAATCAGCAGTGCGAGACTTGTTGCGTATGGAGGTGAAGAAATTCAAACCAAAGGTTCAGGAATACTTTCATGTTATTTGGCTGAGAACTGTTACAACTTATTATTTTATGTAGTCCGACATGCAGTGCAATCTCTACTAGGTCTTAAAGATAGTTTGAGAATGAATCTGCTTTCTTTTGCTAACGAAGTTCATCATGTGAGTGCATTTCCAAATACAAGTTTTTCCGAAGCCATTTTCTCAGAGTATTCTGAAGTTTTCGATGACAAGTTGGGCAAACATCCAGTTGTGTATTTTATGAAGTTAGATCCTGAGATTACTTCAGGAGTCAGACCAGCAAGAAGAGTTCTGATAGCAATGCAAAATAAAGTTAAAGTTCAGCTGGATAGGAGGTGTGATTTGTCCAGTCACAGAACCAACTGAATGGGTGTCATCCATGGCAGCAGCTCATAAGAAAGGCTCAGACGAAATCAGAATATGCATTGATCCTGGAGATTTGAACAAAGCATTAAAAAGACCATATCATCCAATGTGCACAGTTGAGGAAGTTGCAGCTCTAATACTGAATGCCACTGTATTTTTCTGGTTTGGATGCAAAGAGTTCATTTTGGCAATTGATGCTTGATCGCAAATCTTCATTTCTAACTACTTTTGGTACTCGTTTTGGGAGATACAGATTCCTAAGGATGCCATTTGGAATAAATTGTGCAAGTGAAGTCTTTCAGCATGTAATGGAACTAATTTTTTCAGGTTATCCTTGTGCCATAATAGTAGACGATTTCTTAGTTGGAGGCAATGGCAAAACAGAGCATGACAGAATTTATTTATTTATTTTATTTTACATTTGTTTACCGGGATAGTCCAACTGGATACATATCCATTTTCAGCAGAGGCCCAGGGAGAAAAGCTCCACACAGACAAACTTACATAGATTACACAGAAGTTAGCAAACAATTATAAAAGCAAAGTGATTATATACAATGGCTTAGTAGTGTTCCCTAGTAGGGACCCGCAATTCTCATGGACAGACACAATTAAAAGTAAGAAACGTCAGATTGGAAGCAGAGCTTGGTGATGTAATTACAAGTTATGATAATTACAGAATAGGCTTTCAGTTTATAACTTAATCAGGGTTGGTACATGGGCATAGCGAATTCACTTTGAGATACTGTTTGAGGTTTTTTTAAAGAGACTTTTGGAGGATTGTAGGGTTATATAGTTTGGCAATGAATTCCAGGTTTTGATTCACCAGCAGAGTTATTAGCTTTGTGGGTTTGGACCAGTAGTTTATCAGCTGACCATAGGGATCTCAGGTTGCTATATGGCTTAATAATATTTTTAAGTGAGGGGGTATCCTCAGGGTGGTACAGAATTTTGTGCTCTGTTAAGAGTTGATTGAATTGAATTAAGCTGGGCAGTTCTAGCCACTCTAGTTGTTTAAGGTTCTGGCAGTGGTGGGTTCTATAGGTGGAGCCAGTGGCGAATCTGGCAATATGATTGTAGCTATGGGACAGCTTACCTAGTTCGGATTTGTTGAGGTTTGAGAGTACAGGCGAGGCATATAAAAGAGTAGAGAGTAGGTGTGATCGGGTGATTGCAGTCCTAGCCAGTGGGGTTAAACATGTTGTTTCTATACAGTGATCCAGGCTTCTTATTGATGGTCTGTATGGTTTTGTTGACCTGTAGGTCAAATCTGAGATTATTGTCTATGGTGTGATGATCTGGGGAAATAGTGGTACCATTGTTAGATGTGACAGAGAATGAAAGTGTGGTTGCTCTACTAGTGGGGGAGAAGAGTAGAAGTTTAGTTTTATTGGGGTTCAGAAGTAGCCGTTGGTTGGTGAGTCAGTTCTCGATAGTGGTAAATGTATTTTGAGTTAAGGTTTGCAGTTCGGAAGGGGAAGTGGCTGAGCTGATCAGAGTGGAGTCATCTGCATATTGAATGCAGGAATGAAGGTTGTTGATAAAAATGAGTAGTGGACCTAGTATGGACCCTTGAGGGACACCAAGTGTGAGAAGTAGCTGGCTGGAGAAATTGGCGTGCCATAGTACCGTCTGTTGTCCACCAGTCAGATAGGACTGGAACCACTGGATAGCAGGCTTGTTGTGGGAAATAGATTTTAGTGAAAGAATGAGAAGTTCATGGTTGAAACCTCAAGAAAGTCTAGACAGAGCACGTGAAGTAAACTTAAAGCTCAATCCTCTGAAGTGCAAATTCAGACTTCCAGAAGTAATGTACATAGGTCATTTGTTTACAAGTACAGGCTTAAGACCCGACCCACCAAAACAAACAGCTATTCTAGAGATATCAGCACCAGATAATATGCAAGGTTTACAGCATTTTCTGGGCATGGTCAACTATTTAGCAAATTTATACCAGACGTCAGTGACTTGACAGTACCTTTGAAAGAGCTAACATGCAAAAATGTTGTATGTTGATGGTTAGAACATCATCAGAAGGCATTTGATGACCTTAAGCAGAAAATTGCCACCCCCACCCCCCAGGTTAAGATATTATTATGTGAATAAACCAGTTGTTCTTTCCTGTGATGCTTCAAATTTTGGTCTTGGTGCAGTTATTTTTCAAGAGGGCAGACAAGTAGCCTATGCATCTAAGACACTAACTCAAAGTGAGATGCATTATGCTCAAATTGAGAAAGAGCTTTTGGCAATAGTTTTCACATGTTCCAAGTTCCATGATTATATTTATGGTCAAGCTATCCAGATTGAAACTCATCATCACCCTCTAGTTACCATTCTAAAGAAGCCCTATGCATTCTGTTCCAGTGAAATTACAAAGATCGAAGCCCAAATTGCAAAAGTACAATTTCAAAATGGTCTACACTAAAGGTAAATTGCTCTATATGGCCGATACCTTATCCAGATCACCTAGAAGTACAACAGAACAACTTGATGCTTAAACATTTGACTTTGATGTAATGCCAGTGCATAATTTTTCCACCACTAGACTTGATAAGTTAAGAGATCACACTATGACTGATCCAATTTCACAAAAGCATAATCACTACATCAATGTCGGATGGCCATCAAAGCAATTTAGTGCATCACCTGTGGTACAGTCATATTTTCCTTAAAGAGATGATTTGTTGATGGAAGATAGCATTATTTTCAAAGGTGCTAAAATTGTTGTTCCTGCTTCTTTACAGCAAGAATATATTCAGATTTTGCACTGTGGTCACCCAGGTTTATTATCCACTAAGACAAGGGCAAGAGAATTAGTATTTTGGCCTTCGAAAGACATTGATAGAGTTCTTTCTTCTTGTTCAGTATGCAATAATACCAGACCACATTTGCAGAGAGAACCGCTTCAGATAAATCCAATACCTGAACTACCTTGGTGCACAGTAGGAACTGATACCTTTGAGTGGAACAATCAACTCTACTTGGTTTTGGTAGACTCTTATTTGAATTGATTTGAGATTGATCTGCTACCAAATTTAACCTCAACAGCTGTTATTATTAAGTTAAAACGTAATTTCTCAGTCCATGGTAGTCCACACAAACTTTTTTCTGATAATGGTACTCAATTTACTAGCCAATTGTTTCAGAAATTTGCAAGAGAATGGGACTTTGTACATGTTACTAGTAGTCCTGAATATCCTCAGTCCATGGCATAGCTGAATGAGCAGTACAAAGTGCAAAGCAATTACTTGAAAAGTCCAAGCGTGACAATACCAATGTATTCTTGAATTTACTTAATCACAAACACATACCCCATAATGATATTCTTGGCTCACCTGCTCAAAGACTACTTTCCAGACAAACTAGAACTACGCTACACATTTCATCAAGTTTGTTGTAGCCTAAAGCTTCTTCTTCTTTTTCCCGGTTAGGAGTCACCACAGCGGATCACCTGTCCACTCATGACTGGCAGTGGAGTTTTTTACGGTGTCGAGTTGCTAGCCCCTAGGCACACCTAGGGCCATTTTAGAGTGTCCAATCCACCTACAGCATGTCTTTGGGATGTGGGAGGAAACCGGAGCACCCGGAGGAAACCCACGCAACCACAGGGAGGACATGCAGACTCTGAACAGAAGGCACCCCAGCTGAGGATCGAACCGAGAACCTCTTGCTGTGAGGTGGCAATGCTAACCGCTGCACCACCGTGGCCACCCTTGTTGCAGCCTAAAACTAAGGACAATAAAACCATCAAAGCTCAATTGTTTAAGAAGTATAATATCCAGAAATCTAGTTATGATAGATCAAGAAGATTACTTCATTCATTGAGGGAAGGAGAGATGGCATGAATTCAGACAATGAAAGGTTTTGATTGAATAGGACAGATTACAGGCATCTTTGCCAAGCTGAGATCCTATTTGGTAAGCTCAGAGGGTGTGGAGTAAGGAGGAATCACAGGCATCTTCTTCTTGTACCAGAATCATTATTGCAATCACAGCAATGTATCTATGATGCAAGCTCCAACTCAAAGAATGAGT
Source organism: Protopterus annectens (assembly GCF_019279795.1). Lineage (NCBI taxonomy): Eukaryota > Metazoa > Chordata > Ceratodontiformes > Protopteridae > Protopterus > Protopterus annectens. The sequence goes on from NC_056735.1 coordinate 685,820,077, forward strand.
CAGACATTGTTTCCAGACCAGAATGTGTTCAAAAGTCTGATTCTGTTCCAGAAAGTAATTTGAACATTCCACAGGTCAACCATTTTGCAGAGACTGTTCCAGTTGCTAAATCTGATTCCCAATTTTATGTCACATGATATAGACGAGTTTCTAAGCATAGTGTGAAATACACAGCAACATGAACTTGATTATACATATCTATGTACTTAGTATTGTAAAATGCATGTCTTTCTTTAGATTATCCGTGATTTCTGCATGCTAAATAATCTCATGAAAAATTGCATGATCTATTTCTCAAAGAGGGAGGATATAGATCAGAGTGTAACATGTATGTGCTATGTCTTAAAGAAGCATGCGAGGCTGTGTGTGCACGTATCAATTCCAGACACGTGCAATACCTAGTGCCATTTTGTAGAAGCAACCAGAGGGTAAGCATGTATGATTGCAGTAGTTAGTATGTATATAACTTACTTAAGTCATAGTCAATAAGCTTCTATAGTGATGTGTTTGTATAGAATAAAGCTGCTTAAACAGAACCCACGAAGACTCTTTTATTCGTGTACCAACACTTAAGTGACATATATTAAATGCCAGCAACTCTAATTAATCAATTATCCAATACAAAAGAATAAAATCAATTAGCACAATTACATTAATTTAAACATTAAAACATTAATGCCCAGAAAAAATTATATAAAATCTGTCTCTTGTATTTTAAAACAAGTTTAATACTCTTTTTAACATTTAAACCAGGTGGTTTATCTGCCCTAAAGTAGTGACTCCACCTGTATTCAGCCATTTCAGTCTTGACACTTATATCCCCTCCTCTTAAATTAACATGTACTTTCTGTATAACTCTAAATGTAAAACTATGATCATTACCCTTGGTCATAATATGTTTAAATAATGCATTACTATCTATTTTTCTTCTAATTTTAGATAGATGTGAATGTATTCTTGCTTTCAGTTTTTGATTTGTTTTTCCAATATAAAAATGTTCACATTTTGTACAATTTGCCAGGTACACTATATTATCAGTAGAACACGTAGCAAAAACAGTAAACTTAAAAGGATGTTTTGTAATAGGGTATATAAAAATGGTACCTACATTAATACTGCTGCAAGCAGAACAATTATGACATGGAACAGTGGCCTTAGTATTCATTTGAATGCCACTGACTAATAATAAAACAAGAGTTGAAAACAATACCTGCCGAGCCAGCTAATGATGCTGATGCAGTAGACTCAGCAGCACTACTTAGTGCAGAAGCCAGTCGGGCTTCTGGTGGAATTAATAATAATAATTTTTTAGTGTCTCCAAAAATATGGCTAGAACTATTTATTATTTATTTTCATTGTTAACTGGGTAGTGTCCGACTGGGCCAGTAGCGCATTTTCAGCAGAGACCTAGAGAGAAAATCTTCAAGAAAGATTACACAGATTTTTTTACATTTGACATATAACTATTACAATGATAGTGCATAAAATAAAACTACAAATAGAAATTAAAATTACAAAGTTTTAACACATTGTTTATAAAAAGTAACAAAGGTGGTCATATCAAATTATAAACAGTTGTACCATGCATGTTTTTTTCCCCTTAGGATAAGAAGTCACATTCTGAGAGTAAGAAGGCTTAAATAGCCAGGAGGTATAGAGAAATGGGAAAAAAGGAGTTAGACATTTATGGGTTAAAGTATTTAGTCTGGGCGGGAACAGGAGCAAAGCCTATGTTTAGAGAAATATTGCTTTATGTTATGTTTAAATATATGTGTATCATTCATGGACAATATATGCTGTGGTAGAGAGTTCCATTGTTTGTCAATGATATAGGAGTACAAGGAGATGCCATGAGACTTTTGTGTTGTAATAACATTTAACAGTATTTTATCAGCAGACCTAAGGGATTTTAGGTTACTGTAGGGTTGGACAAGATCAGATAGTGCTGGGTAGTTGTTAGGTTTGCATATCACTGTGTGAGCAGTTAGTAGTTGATTCAGGGTGAGAAGATGAGGCAGCTCTAACCAATTTAGCTGGAGGAGGGCAGTACAATGATGAGATCTATGAGATTGATTGGTAGCAAATTTGGCAATTTTGTTATAGCAAGATTCAAGACTATTTAGGTCAGATTTGTGAAGATTGGTATATATTTGAGAGCAGTATAGAAGGGAAGATAATAGGTGGGTTCTAGCTGTTACGAGTCTAGCATGGTCAGTGAGATATTCTGAACCCAGTTTGATATGAACCTTTTTAATAATTAGTGCAAGGTGTTTTTCAAACTTAAGTCCACTATCAATTGTGACACCGAAAAGTTTTGTATGTTCAACGGGCTCTATTTTACTGCCATAGGAAGAGGACATATAGTTAGGAGGTAGATTGTTAGCTGCTGGGGTATGCTGGAACTACCCATACAACTTCAGGGAAAGGAATGAAGCCAAAGTGTCACCAGGAAGAAGAAGAGTGGAAAAGTAGGAGAACAGCAGATACAGCTGAGAACACAGACTCCTATGAAAGTAGGGCCAGCGACCAAAAGCAGCTGAGAACACAGACTCCTATGAAAGTAGGGCCAGCGACCAAAAGCAGCTGAGAACACAGACTCCTATGAAAGTAGGGCCAGCGACCAAAAGCAGCTGAGAACACAGACTCCTATGAAAGTAGGGCCAGCGACCAAAAGCAGCTGAGAACACAGACTCCTATGAAAGTAGGGCCAGCGACCAAAAGCAGCTGAGAACACAGACTCCTATGAAAGTAGGGCCAGCGACCAAAAGCAGGGCTCTAACAAATCAGCAGTTGGTGCTACTATACATAACTTGTCTAAGTATCTGCCTTCTCTTGATGAAAAGAAACTTTTAGATAAAGGTTTAACTTTCATTCCTGCTACTCAAGGTAATATTAATGATTGTCTAACTGAATTGAGAATTTTCACCAGGAATATCGAATTGTAGATGTTATATAAGAATCAGTCAAAAGGACAAGACCGATTAAAATGAAAAAGCTTATTTATACCTATATGTACACAAGTTGTTAAAGCATTTTATGATATATGTGTAATGCTACTCAAGGCTAGAAGTCTAAATCTCAAAATGCACTCACTCGAGGCACTCCTTAAAATGGAGATCATTGATATCTGTGCAGTGACTGAGACCTGGATCCAGGCTCCAGAGAGCACCCCTGCACTATGAGGCTATAACTCATACCACACATTTCAGCCATGTGACCTGGACCAGAACACCAGATGCAGAGATGTGTCCATATTCACTAAGGATATCCACATCTCCAGGCTAGTTGCTCAGCATAATGCATCCAAGGTTATCCAAGTGCAACTAACTCTGGGCAAAACTGCAATCCAAATTGTAGCTTGCTACAGACCCCCCACCATGCCCCAGGATTTCCATTCCTCTTTTTTTGATATAGTGGAAAATATTAGGGTTCAACCAAACACCCTAATAATGGGCGATTTCAACTACCCCACACTTAACTGGGAAAACTACTCATGTACCAACTCCTTTGCTCAACGCTTTCCGGAATTCATAAATTCCAATGCCCTGGATCAACTTATCCACACCCCCACCAGAGGTAACAATATCCTAGACCTAGTCATTACAAACATGAGTGATTGGTGTTCCACACCTGCAGTCAACTCCTCATTGGTCCGATCTGACCATAAGCTAATCACCCAAGATATCCACATCTCGCCCCCACCCCCCATTAAGGAAACCACAGTAAAACATTTCTCCAAAGCCAACCTCATGCTTCTTAAGACAGAAGTGGCGAACTTCATGACACCCATGCAGATGGACAATACAGTTATGACTGCTGAATCCTACAAAAATACACTCTATAAGCACTAGGGTTGCCACCTTTTTAAATGCCCAAAGTGGGACATTTTTGGTACAAACATCAGATTTTGCAGGCCAAAACATACTCACAGCCAGTACAAAGGACAGAACTTCCCTTTTTTGCCTCAATGAAAGGTTATTCTTGTAGCATTTTAGTTGCTTATTCTGTTTCTTATAACATTTAGGTGTTTCAGAAACAGAATAACTGTTTTATGCAACTATCGCATAAAATATAGGAACTAATTTTGTCCTAAAATCTCAGGACAATTCCCATTTTTACACTTTTTTAGCAGGACACAACTGCCCAAAGAGGGACTGTCCCTCGCAAAGTGGGACAGGTGGTAACCCTAATAAGCACTTACACGAGTGCATGGATTGTGCTATCCCAAACAGAACCAAGACGCTATCCTCCAAAAAAAGGAAGCCAATCTGGTGGCCCCTTGCCATAAACAAACTGTACAACAGAAGGAAGAAACTGTTGCAAAAGACAGTAAAATCCCATGAGCGGAGAAGCTCCCTGGTCAGCCTCAGTAAGAAGCTGAGATCTCTTATAAGATCCTCCAAAGCTAGCTATGAAAACAAAATTGCCACTGATTCTAAGGACAACCACAAAGCATTCTATAGCTATGTCAAGAATCTCAATGGCAACACCCAGATCTGCTCTGAGTTGCAGAACAACGGCACAAAAATCATAGAATCAACTGATATTGCCAGCATCCTGGAAGATAGGTTCAGTGCTAACTTTACCCCCCTCTCACCCCCTAAAGGGCCCATATCTATACAGGAAGAATGCAGAGTCCCTGTAATCACAACTACGCAGGTAAAAGCTGCACCCTCTAAAGGCAAAAACACAGCATCCATGGGACTGGACAACATCCCAGGCTGTGTTTTACATGAACTTCAGAATGAACTGGCTCCCCACCTAAGCACCATGTTCAATCATAGCCTCACATCAGGCTTTGTGCCCACTGAATGGCACACTGCAACAATTATCCCATTCCACAAAGGGTAAGCCACCACTGATCCTGGGGACTATCACCCTATTATCCTGACGAGCCTAGTCTGCAAGGCCATGGAATGTATCATCATGGAACTCATAAACAAAGACATTGGTAACCTCCAAACTCTGGACCCCACCCAGTTCGGGTTTGTTAAAGGCAGATCATGCCTCCTGAACCTGATTGACATCTTTGAGGCAGTCACCAAAGCCATAGATGAGGGTAAGGTGGTTCACACAGCTTATCTTGACCTCGCCAAGGCTTTCGACACCATCCCCCATTCTGGAAATATAGCTAAACTCACTAAACTAGGTATAACTCCCTACATCACAAGATGGGTTGCTAACTGGCTCATTGACAGAACCCACACTGTAAAAGTTGCACACTCCAAATCTGGCTTCAAACCAGTGACAAGTGGAGTACCACAGGATTCAGTCCTGGGACCTCTCCTGTTTGGTATCTACATCTCTGAAGTACAGGCTAACACAGAAGGCCTCTGGCTAATGAAGTTCACAGATGACTGCAAACTAGAAGCCATAGTCGAGATCCCAAATGATGTGGATATCCTACAGAAGGGCCTCACTGAGACAGATGCCTGGTGTCAGAGCCAAGGCTTCAAGCTCAATGCCAAAAAGTACATTGTCATCCCCTTTGGTAAAAACTCTGTACCCATTAACTACCACATAGGCAGCAGTCTACTTAACACCAAATGTGTGATAAGAGACCTTGGGTCCCAGGTGGACAGTAGTCTCTCTTTTGACAATCACATCACCACAGTAGTCAGGAAGTCCTTCTACATGGCATACCTCATCACAAAAGGGTTCTCATCCAGGAAAAAAGAAGTCATTGTTCCCCTATACTCGACACTCATTAGGCCCATTATAGAGTACAATGCCCCTTTTGGAATGTACCTCACAAGACATCTGCAGCAGCTGGAAAGGCCACAGAAGTACCTCACAAAAAGGATTACTGGCCTCAAGCAGATGGCTTACACTGACCATCTCAAAAAACTCCAGCTTTCCTCCGTAGCATATCGCCTACTCCAAGGTGATCTCTGCCTAACATATAAAGCTATGTTAAACCCAGAGCTGTTGGACATGCTACATCTAAAGAAATCCCAATCCCTCCAAGCTACACGCTCTAGGGACCTAAACTTTGTCACCACAATAAACAGGACATGCTAGAGGGATAGATTCCTGTCCCAAAGACTTCCCATACTCTGGAACAAGCTACCTATCCGTGTCAAGCAAAGTTCCTTATTAGCACTCTTCAAGAAAATTCTTGATGAGTGGATGAGAAATAGGAAATACACCCTGGGGATCACTTCTGTGACTCTGCTCAACAGTGGCACAGGAAAATCACTTTCTTGGGTGGCACAAGCCAGGGAACCTTGTTGGCTAGGCTTACTTAGGCCCTTGGGCTGAAAGCCTAGTACCTACCTATGAACCTATGAACCAATTCTATAATATGCTTATGGAGAGCTCTCTCACACCAGAAGTTTCTAATTATTTATGCACACCTGAAACAGTCATACTAGTCACTTATGGTTTGCCCAAGATTCATAAAAATGCTCAAGTTCCACCTATGAGACCTATTGTCTCTGGAAATAGATGAGCGACCACAGCTGTTTCTAAATATTTAGATAAACAATTGTCATCTTTTTTATTGTATAGTCACAGTTATATTAAAGATACTAATGATTTTATTAGTTCGCTTTATAGATGGTATACTATTAAGTAATGTGATATTTGTAACTTTAGATATTAGATCTTTATTTATGGTATTTCCTAATGAATATGGGATTCAAGCCATTAAAAAATTTTTAAATGCATATAGTAACTTCACAGGGACTAAAACTGCATTATTATGTAGAATGTTAGATTTAGTTCTAACCAATAACGTTTTTGTATTTAATGGAGAATTCTTTCATCAGTGACTGGGAGTAGCCATAGGCACCCCAGTCGCTAATGCTTATGTGAATCTTGTCCTTACAAACTGGGAAAAGAAATACGTGTATAGTGATACAGTGCTTACTTTTAAGAATCCAAACTTAGTTTGGACAGGGGATGACATTCAGCTTGAAACATTTGTTATGGAGTTAGAAAACACTACAAATTTTCTTGCTTTTGAATTGAATTATTCTGATAAGCCAATTGACTTTTTAGATGAAACTTTGCTGTATAATAATGGTACAATAGACACCACTATACACAGGAAAAATGTGCAAACCACCAGGTTTTTACACTGTGATAGTATGCACCCATGGTCTGTATATACAAGTGTCACTAAGAGCCAGTTTATTAGAGCAAACAGACTTAATACTAAGTGATGAATATTTCTTAGATGAACTTTCAAGGATGTTCAGTGATTTTCAAGTGAGAGGTTATAATCAAATAGTGATTAGCTGCGCAAAAGGTAATGTGTTGGCAGAACATGGTAGTTTTACTAAGCCTGTTTTTTTTCTGATAGAAGTAGTATGCCTAAACGTACTAGGCACAATAACAATTCTGTAGGGTATATTATGAAATATAATAGGCATACTTCAATGATAAGTAATGTAAAGTTTGTAAGAACTGGACTATACTGCAATCTAATCTAGAAATTAGAGAATTAGTAGGTGATAAGCTCTCTTTCACCTCTAGTAAAGAGGGGAACTTGAAACCACGGCTATGCTATAAACATGTAATGTTTGATCGTCAGTGGCTTTCAAATGAATATTAAGGCCACTGTTCCATGTCATAATTGTTCTGCTTGCAGCAGTATTAATGTAGGTACCATTTTTATACACCCTATTACAAAATATCCTTTTATGTTTACTGTTTTTGCTACGTGTTCTACTGATAATATAGTGTACCTGGCGAATTGTACAAAATGTGAACATTTTTATATTGGAAAAACAAATCAAAAACTGAAAGAAAGAATACAGTTGCATTTATCTGAAATTAGAAGAAAAATAGATAGTAATGCATTATTTAAACACATTATGACCAAGGGTAAGAATCTTGACCTTTCAATATTAAACATGAGGACAAATATGTGTTATCGCCTTCCTACAAGCAGGTGACTGCAGTTATCCACTGGATCCTTGGCTAATGACACCACACATAGTTGCATAAACCCATGCCAAGGACGCATACAACAAAGCACACACCATGACAAGAAACACCATTGATAGTGTATTTGGCATGCTGAAAGCAAGATTCAGATGTCTGGACACATCCAGAGGTACACTATAATACACACCAGAAAAGGCATCACAGATGGTTAGTGCGCATTCCATGTGACACAGCATGATAACAGCAAACCATGGTGGCTTACAAGCTGCAGGTGTGGGTCACCTACTGCAAGAACCCCACATGTCTGATGATGACATATCAGAGCTGTCACAGCATGATCATCTGGACACTGGGATACGAAGAAATAGGCATGGGTAACAGAGGATGCGGCCATATGTCCTAATTCATAAAACACAAAGGCGAAGTGGTAGAAAGCAGTCCAAAAGTCCACATACAAAAAACACAGTTTTATTAGCGCTTTCGGAGTGCTCGATGTCACTCCTTCATCAGACAAGATTTAACTAAAATAAAACCAACTATTTATACAATCAATTGAGCGGTTAATTATCTAATTATATTAGATCAAATTAAGTTAAAACACCGCTCACACAGCATTTAACCCAACATTTAAAACCCAACAAAAGTAAATTCTTGTAACATCCTACAAAAATGTTAAAATAAAAATAATAAAATAAACAAATATAAATGGACATTCAAGACCTATTTAGTAATAAATATACAAACATTTAATTCAACAATTATCCTAAATATTTGTTTGGACTGCTTTCTACCACTTCGCCTTTCTGTTTTAACAGTTTGTTTTGTCTTTTGGAGTCAATATGTCCTAATTCAGGCAATGTGGCAGCATCTGATACACTCCTTTGTGTCATGACTAGCCATATGTACAAATGTACACAGAAAAAAGAGTGATGTTGATATGCTCCCCCAAAAGCATAACAGAGTATGACTAATGGAAAGAAACCATTAGTTGTCAACATTGAACATCATACATAACAGAAGCATAAGGTAGTATCAATGCAGGAAGTCTATCTGCAAGGTACATCACCAAATAGGACCACACAGGCAAATGTGTGGGACACAGGAGGTATGAACAGCTGAAAGTGCTACTAACACATGAAACCTAGGCCCATGAAGTGTATGGGAATGTATCAACACAAACATACCCAAAAACAGGGGCCGTATACTAATTGATGCATCACACATAGCATTGTGTGATGAGTAACGGTGTGCTATAACACAGTAAAACTCTTAGAGCAGCATGAGTAATTACAAACATCCCAAGGACTGGCCAAAAAGAAACTAAACACAAACAAGCATCACATCTCATGCCTGATATGGAATGTCACAAAGAAGGTAATGTTGTGATGCACAGGTTATTTCTGCAACATGACTATGTTTCAGGTAATAATGTGTGCAAACATGCAGAGCATCAATGACAGTGACTACACAACATGCACTGAATATGCATCTGTGTTGGGGATACAGCAACACAGGTATATATAAGGGTGTGGAATCAGTGAGATATGGGAAGGCACACATGGGAACTACATGTCAACATGGGGGATTGAACATGGAAACAGGTACAAAGAAATGCAGTGAGTGTTGAGGCCAAGGCATGTGTGGTGTCATACTAAAATGCCATAAGTGACACAGGTATGCATGCAGAACCATACTTGTGAATGTGGGAATGACAGAAATCAAGGGAATGTGTAATGTAGCAATCAGTGCTGGATGACAAAGATGACATTCTGTTAAACATATAAATATGTGCTATATGTAAACTAGCAAGTGATGCAATCACAGAAGCATGATGTTACATATTGCATTACAGTCGCCAATATCCGTACCAGCATATACAATGACAAAGAATTACTATCTATCACAACTTGAAAATAGTCACCTAGGTCAGATAAATGATCAGAAAAACCCTGTGGCTTCAGACTTTTGAAAACCCACTTAAAGATTAATTTGTCAGTGGTCAGCACAGCAGTCATCATTACCACAAGGTCAGAATGACACAACAGGCTACATACTGGATACATATTGGATCAACTGTCAGTGTGACTCTAATGCAGTCTAGGTTGCCCATGCTGACAGCTTACACTTTGGTCCTGGGCTGCCCCTGCCACATTCAGAAATGCTTGGCTCACAGTGCTGTACAAGGAGCTGGATGTGTCGACACTAGCATTTTGGGACACAGTGTTAGTAGGAGTAGTACTACAATGTGACAATCTGAACATGACTGCTGGGCTCACAATAGCGTGATCAGGAACAGATGTACATGCACATTGCAGAATAGACATTGATGTCTGAGGGTCATGTGTGGGTCTAATGAGAGGGAGGTCTGTCTCCCCCCACTGAAGGTAATCTGTTTAGTGCAGTTAGCACATGTAACATCCAATTAGTACTATGGCACTACTCTAGCACCACCATAACAAGGCTTTCAACAGATCATGCAACAGATAACATACTGTCCTGCTGTGCAGCTAGTGCTGCCTTGACTTCTCCATGTCTATGCCCCTGACCTTCATTTAACACACACAGCTGGTGTTTACATGATCTGTGGTATGGGTAAGTGGATGCAGGTCACAGCCATGATGTTGTTATGAAGATTCATGTATCTGTAATGGTAGTCAGACACCCTCTGACACATGTCTATGCACATCAGCTACACTCCCACTTATAGCCCAATGGGAAGTATTGGCCCATCGTGTATGGTACAGTGAGTCACAGTCTTCATCATGTCCATCATATGATGTCTCCACATCATTAGATTGTCCAGTCACATTATCCTCCATATCAGAGGCTGCACTATGAACAACATGGTTCTCCTGTTCTAGGCCAGACAATGAACCCAATGCAGTGGCCTATGTGTCATGAGCCATACTATCTTAGTTAGGCACATCACATCTAACCTCAGGATCAGTGGACGGCTACTGGAGGAGGCAGGCAGTGGACTTTCTTCAAAAAGAGAAAGATAACACACTGCATACTTTCACATAATTCAAATGATGCCGCATAGTACTGAAATATGGGACAACTATATGACTACAGTGCTAATGATGATATGGACTTACCAGGATGTCTTGGATGTGGGTGATTCAAGGACCTTATATAACAGAAATATGACGTAAGTTACACATTATACAAATATGACAGATGAGGTCAATACATATACTAAAACTGACCTGACATGTCCTCCTGTGACTCCACTGCTGGAGGTGAGGGTTGAAATGCTACTGTCATGTGAAAAGATAGACATGTAAAAATCATCATTAATCAGATATCAGGCATCATGTTGCATTCACCTGAGATATAACACACAGCAAATAAGATAGACACATACTGAATGGGCGAGGATGATGTGCAGATTGTAGGTGTCCTAGGCAGGCAAACAAGACCACATTAGTCATGAGGAGAACAGATATAATTATCAATAGTGAAACATAGCAAACAGATACACTGCTTTACCAGATATGTCCTCTCTGTTTGGTGAGGGTATCATCTGTCATAACACGAATTCTGTAGTGTAACAAGGCACACAAACATCAGCATTTGAGTGTGTGCTCCACAGTCATGACAGGAGGCAGAGACACACAGTAATTATGGATCATACTAACAGGATATGGAAAGACTTACATAACAGAAGATGCACACATCAGCCAGATGTACCTGTGTAGGGAACAAGACAACATGAACATCCTATATCACAGGTATGCTAAACAGTGCTGCAAAATGGCAACCAGATGAACAACCTTACATGGTCTATCTGTATGCACAACCTCCAGGCCCATGACTTGCAATGATGTAGCTTTAGCTTAAAATGATACACAAACATCAACATGTGACTATACTTCACTGTCGTGACAGGAGGCAGAGATACACAACAATTATAAATCATGCTAACAGTATAGGGAGATATGTACGTGATATGTGTAGCTCCTGTTCAGATATTGAGAGACCTATGCAATTGAAAAACACAGCATCACACATGTTGCAAAGAGTGTTATGTATGTACTGTCTTGTACTCCGCATCAGGTGTGTTTTCACATTCATGACATACTTCTGCTGCTGGAACACAAATAAAACAATACAGTACTAATTGTGAATTAATGTTCTTTAATAAGAAATGGTGTATGCTGCAGTGATTGTGACTGTAGGATATACCTGTACATCTTGGAACACTTGTTTCAATGCCTATCCGGGGTATCCAACAATGGCATAGAGCCTAAGTTATTATTTCATTTTCTCTGTGTGAGAAATTGTGTCCCCAATTTCTGATCAACATCTGGAAGACAGGGTGCTATGCACATCATAGACTTCATACAGAAGCTCCCACATTGATATGATAATGTTAAAAGCATATGTCAATTGAATCACTCACCTATCATTTATAATGCATACATATGCAAAACAATCCATGGCATTTATAACTTTGTTATATACACATAATATGAATCAAAATGAAAAACCTGTCTGAATATGTAATCCATTTTTCCCTTAAAACTAGCTGGTTTCTCAGTAGTAGCACTAAAATCTGAACCCCTGTGACTAGCACTTGCTCTAGAACCTGCTGGAAAGCACTAGGAAGCCTGAAACTGATACAAGCACTCAGCTCTCCTTGTCAATAAGGAGAAATTAATCATAGGCACTAAACAGCCTATAATTGCAAAGTACCTTGCACAGGTAAGGGCAAACATCTCTTAAACTTTTCAAAAAAGCACCTAAACAGGCATGTCCAAGGGTCAGCTTCTGGTGATTTCTCATGTCCACCTGGTGAATCTGGGCATACTGGGGCAATGCAGCAACTGCCTCATGTACACAGACAATCCTCTCCTCCTACCACCCAACACTACAACCTGCGAGAGATGCACTTACATAGCCAAACTGGAAGCAAAGCTCTCTCCGGCCAAGATTGTGCTAGACAGTCAAGAGGAGAAGGTTAACACCTGCATTACACCTAAAGCAACTCATAGCCCTTCAAAACCCCCACCATCAACACCCACACATAGCAACACTAAACCCACATATGTGGAGGCCCTTAACATTAACCTGCCCAAGCAACAAGGACCTCCGAAGCCGAAATGCAAACAAGCACCAATCACAACCAAAGTGACACATAGCTCACAACACCAGTGTGCCACCCAACAATAGCCCCTAAGGCAAGACAATGTACCCAACACTTTAGTCATAGGTGACTCTATAGTCAGGCACACTGATGTCTCACTCACCAGGCTAAACAAGGAGAAAATTACAGTCAGCTGCCTGTCGGGTGCCAGGATCCACCACATAATGCATGCACTCAAGTCACTCCACAACAAGTACAAATACGACTCTGTCATTGTCCATGCTGGAGTGAATGACTTGAGACGTACCTCCCTGGACTACATGAAAAGAGACATGGAAGAGCTCTTGGATCATGTGACCCAGGCAGGTATGACCCTAGCCCTGAGTAGCATCCTGCCTTTGCACAGAATGATACCACAGTATAAGGACAAAATGATTGACTTCAACAGTTGGCTAAGCTTCTGGTGTCATTCAAAGGGGATCCAGTATTTGTCTGCCTGGGAAGACATGATCGACAAACCACGATGCTTTGCCAGAGATAGTCTGCACCTGCCATCCCTGGGATTCAGGTTACTGGATAAAGCTCTTGTCACCCCTATAGTGCCTTTTTTAGGCAAAGTTCAAAGGATAAAACCACCACCGTAACAGATACAAGCATGCAAAATCTGAAGGTAATGCTACTCAGTGCTAGAAGTCTAAACCTCAAAATACACTCTCTCGAGGCACTCCTAAAAATGGAGAACATCGATATCTGTGCAATAACTGAGAGGTGGTTCAAGGCACCAGAGAGCACCCCTGCAATACCAGGCTACAATTCTTACCACACTTTTCGGCCACAAAACCAAGACCGAAACACTAAAGGTGGAGGAGTGCCCATATTCACCAAGGATATTCACACCTCCAGGCTAGTTGCCCAACACAATGCATCTGAAATTCTCCAGGTGCAACTAACACTAGGTAAGACTGCAATCCAAATTGTAGCTTGCTACAGATCCCCCACTATGCCCCAAGATTCTCACTACACCTTTCTAAACATACTGGAAAATATTAAGATAAAACCAAACACCCTAATACTGGGTGATTTCAACTACCCTGCCATTAATTGGGAAAACTACTCGGGTAACAACTCCTTTTCCCAGTGGTGCTTGGAATTCATAAATTCCAACGGCCTGGATCAACTAATCCATTGTCCCACCAGAGGCTCCAATATCCTAGACATGGTCATTACCAACATGGGAGATAGATGCTCCACACCAGAGGTCACCCCCTCATTGGTCAGGTCTGACCATAAGCAAATCACCCCTGACATCCACATCCCACCCCCGCCCCAAGTAAGGAAACCTCCTTAAAAAACTTCTCCAAAGCCAACTTCATGCTACTGAAGTCAGAAGTGACAAACTTCACAACACCCACACAGATGGGATCTGTAAGTTCGACTGCAGAATCCTACACTAAGGCACTGTACGAGCACATCCACTTGTGCATGAATTGTGCCATCCCAAATAGAACCAAGATGCTCTTCTCCAAAAAAAGGAAGCCAATCTGGTGGTCCCCTGCTATAAACAAACTATACAACAGAAGGAAGAAACTGTTGCAGAAAAGAGGAAAATCCCAGGATGCAAAAAACTCCCTCACCAGCCTCAGTAAGAAGCTGAGATCCCTCATAAAATCCTCAAAAGTTAGTTACAAAAATAAAATTGCCAAAGATTCCAAAGATAATCACAAGGCATTCTATAGTTATGTCAAGAATCTAAATGGCAATGCTCAGATCTGCTTTGAGCTACAACAGAATTGTATTAAATATACTGATCCCAAGGATATTGCCAATATCCTGGCAGATCAATTTAGTGCCAACTTCACCCCCCTCTCACCCCCTAAAGGGCCCTTCTCAATACCAAAAGATTGCCAAATTCCGATAATCACGGCCACACAGGTAGAAACCGCACTCTCCAAAGCTAAGAATACAGCATCCATGGGACCAGATGACATCCCAAGCTGTGTACTACATGAACTACAAAATGAACTGGCACCTCAACTAAGTGTCATGTTTAATCATAGCCTCACCTCAGGCTTCGTGCCCACTGAGTGGCGCACATCTGCAGTTATCCCGCTCCACAAGGGAGGATCCACCTTGGATCCTAGGAACTACCGTCCCATCAGTCTGATAAGCCTGATTTGCAAGGACATGGAACACATTATCATGGAACTTAGAAACAGAGACATTGGCAATCTTCAAACACTAGACCCCACCCAGTTTGGGTTTGTGAAGGGCCGATCTTGTCTCCTGAATCTGATTGACTTCTTTGAATCAGTCTCCAGAGCTGTGGACGAGGATAAAGCGGTCCACACAGCCTACCTGGACCTCGCTAAGGCCTTCGACACCATCCCCCACTCTGGAATCATAGATAAACTTACTAAGCTGGGCATAAATCCCTACATCACTCGATGGGTTGCCAACTGGCTTACTGACAGAACCCAGACTGTAAAAGTAGCCGACTCCAAATCCACCTCCAGACAAGTGACAAGTGGAGTACTTCAGGGTTCAGTCCTGGGACCACTCTTGTTTGGCATCTACTTCTCTGAAGTACAGGCCAACACTAAGGGACTCTGGCTAACAAAGTTTGCAGATGATTGCAAACTGGGAGCCATTATTGAATCCCCAAATGATGTGGATATTCTACAAAAGAGCCTTACAGAAACAGATGCCTGGTGCCAGAGCCATGGGCTCAAGCTTAATGCCAAGAAATGTATAGTTATCCCCTTTGGAAAAAAACATGTACCCAGGAATTACCACATAGGTGGCAGGACACTAAACATCGAAAGTTTGATGAGAGACTTAGGGACACAGGTGGACAGTGGTCTCACTTTCGATAACCACATCGCCAAAACAGTCAGGAAATCCTTCTATGTGGCACACCTCATCACTAAGGGCTTTTCATCCAGAAAAAAGGAGGTCATTGTCCCACTGTACTCATCCCTCATTAGACCCATTATAGAGTATAATGCCCCATTTGGTATGTACCTCACAAGACATTTGCAACAGCTGGAAAGGCCACAGAAATACCTCACTAAGAGAATCACAGGCCTAAAGCAGATGTCATATGCTGACCGTCTAAAAAAACTCCAGCTATACTCTGTGGCATATCGTCTACTCAGAGGTGATCTCTGCTTAACATACAAGGCCATGTCAAACCCTGAGCTGTTGGACATGCTCCACTTAAAGAAATCCCAATCCCTCCGAGCTACACGCTCCAGGGATCTAAACCTTATCATCACAATGAACAAAACATGCTGGAGGGATAGGTTCCTGACCCAGCGTCTCCCCATACTCTGGAATAGACTGCCCATACATGTCAAGGAGAGCTCCTCATTGGCCCTCTTCAAAAGGGACCTTGATGATTGGATGGGAGATAGGAAATTCACCCCGGGGATCATGTCAGTCGCCCTGCTAGACAGGGGCCCAGAGAAGTAAATATTGTGGTAAGAAATATCCAGGGAATTGTTATGGCTAGGCTTGCATAGGCCTTAGGGCTGATAGCCTAGTACCAACCTATGAACCAATGAACCTATATAGACTAGCAACATCAACACGTCTACCAATCCTTTTAACAATTGTATGCAGGCCATGTGTGCAGAAGTGGGATGTGCACTTATGTTAGTGGATATTATAACATGTGAGGGACAAGGAAATAACTAATATGTAACAAACTCAGTACTACAGCAATGATGTTACCACAATTGCATGCACATCCAAACGCAAATAGCACGTGTACCTCAAGAATGTAGGCTACATCTCATATACTACAGCAGTCAGTGGCACACATCATAAAACATATCACTGTCAGATTTCCAAGATGGCTGCACACTGATCAATAGCTTAACTTCAACTCTCCAGTGTGAAAAAAGAAAATGAGAGATAAGGGCTAATAAGTCTGCCAGCTTTAGTAAAATTCAGTTACTGACTAGTAAATGCCATGCCTGAATGCCAGCAAAGAAGAAACTTAGAAAACTTGAAATAAAGAAAATGAACTGGAAAAGGTGAAGAGAAAACACTGACTGGGAAGAATCCAGCAGCTGGTCATCAAAAAGTAGTTCAAACTCCAGCTTTGATACAAGTGATGGTTTCCAGTAATTTAGAAGAAAAAATAAATCAAATGTGTTCAGAACTGATTACAATAAATGAAATATTGAAGGGATATATCAGCTCAGACAAAAGTCTAGAGAAATGGAAGAATCTTTAAGCAGCTATTCAGATGAACTGATAAAATTGCAAAAATCAGAGGCTGAAATTAAAAGCTGATTGACTGTTAAACGTTTCAAGAAGAGCTGTTTCAAAAATGGCAGAAAACCTCAGATTTTCTATTGTACCAGAGAAACTGGAAGGAACAGATTGTATTAATTTTTGAAAGCACAAATAAGCCACTGGACTGGTATTCCACAGAAGGATTTGTTAACTTAAAGGGTACATAGAGTGTATGTTCCAAATCTGGCTATGAGAAAACATCCAAAACTTGTATTAGTAAAGTTACAATAATACCAGCAGAAGGAGCTGATCCTGGTAAAACTGGGGCAGAAGGGCAAAGTATTAAAAATTGGAGACAGGTGAATGTTTGTGGAAAATGATTATTCACTGTTCACTAGACAGACAAGAGGCAAATTTATTCCAGCAATCAGGAATGTCAAGAAGCAGGTATGAGATTTAGTCTGCTGTATCCAGCTGTCTTCAGAATATGTTTTTTCATGGAAGATCAAATACATTCTTTGATGCAGAACAGGCTAAGAAGGAAATACAAAAGTTTGTCCAACAAAAAGTGAGCCATCAAACAGAAGAAGACTCAGCTTCTAATTCTTCTGATAATAAAGCTCATTGAGAGACTTTGCCAGTTAAACCTTTTTCAATGTTCAAAACAAAAATGCATGAGAGACAGAAAAAGCACAGGACTTGACTTGAAGAATTGGGAGTACATTGGACTTGAACAAGAGTATGGTGTTGGGAGATGGAGGTGAACAGGAAGAAGACCAATAACACTGAAATTAGTGAATAAATGTAATATTATAAAGCATCAATCACATTTGTGAAATATGGTTTTACAAAAAAAAGTGGCTGAGAAAGATTGGACTTTTGTCAACTTTGTTAAACTTGTGGGTGCACTGAAAAGCATATAGCCCAGTTCATGTAATTAATGTTTGGAAGGACACTAAAAATAACTGTAAGTAAAACAATTTTAGTTCTTAACAGTATTTATATAAAGCAATTCATGATATAAATTGTATGTTATGTGGTAAAGCAGGTTTGTATAGTTATGTAGACAGGGATAACTAAAATGAGGGGGAGAAGCTGAGTCTTTTCAGTGATTGTTGAATGTGATAGAGACATTTAAGAAAGCAAGTATATTTTTTAGTTTTAAGAAATGTAGGCATTACAATGTAAAAAAGAGAAGAAAGGCAGAACAAAAGCACGTTTAAGTTAATATGCTGTAATCTTGGGCTGTTGGGTGGAGAATGGGGTGTAAAAGTGCACTGATTATAATATATGTAGAACTGAGATTGTTTTTGTTACTTCTGCATAGGAGAATATATTGATTTATGCCCTTAATCTAAAAAACATTTTTGTGGAAGCATGTGCATTTGAAAAATAAGAAAACATCATAAATGCAATGAAAAGTTTTTCTTTAGCAAATAAATGTTCAGTGTGAATTGATAAGTCTGCAGCTGAGGGCAGTTGTGCATTATGTTCTTATGTTTCTATGGAGACAAGCTGAATGAGAAGTCTGGGCATTGTTTGCTGAGGTAAATGTAAAATTGCAAGGTACAAGGGTAAGTAAAGTTTGGAATTACTGGAAGTGAATAAGAGATAGCAGCTTTCCTGGTACTTAAATAATTCAGTGCATTTAATAGAACACTGCATCATTTAGTTTTATTTAAATATAGTCCATGCACCAACATACAAGCTGTTTTCACATCTGGGAGGGGAGTAGAGATAAAAAAAGAACAGACATTAATTAGTGTAAGTAGGAGCACAGACTGTAACATGCACTTTAACATAGAAAACCTTAATTTAGGTAAGGTAATGCCTGTGGATGCAGCTGTTAATTTGGGACAATTATTCCAATCAGGAGGGATAAAATTAATTACCTGAAGATGTTCATAGATTTGTATGTTTGTTTTAAGTTAAAAGGTTATGGAGATGTTCTGGGGTATGTTTATATTTTGTCTATTTGATGGTTTTCATTAAAACAAAAAGTTTTCAAAAATGTGACATACACTCAGATGGAGATGACAAGAAACTATAAAAGATCAACCTGCCAAACATTAGTGGGTGCATATAACACAAAAATAGGAAATAGACATTAAAAACGATGTCATGTATAATAGTTGGGAATAATAACTTCTTATCATAATGGCTATGCTATCCATATTATTTTGGAATGTAAATGGCCTCACAGGCAAAAAGGTAGGAGTATTGAATTGTATTAAGAAATGCAGAGTGCAAATAACAAAGCTGCAGGAGCCACATTTGGAAAGAAATGAGCATATGAATGGATTTCAGGATGGATATTCAGCAGAATATCAGGGCAAAGGAAAAGGGGGATTACTTATATAAATCTCTAGAGGAGCTCCAATAGTGATAGAAGAGGAGAAAAAATATAATAATGGTAGATTCCACTGTCATTTATTTATATTCCACCTAAAACTGCTATTATGGATATTATGAAAATTTTGGGAGAAATAATCAGCTTTCAGCAGGGAACAGGACTTATAAGTGGGGACTGGAATTTGATTTCCAACAGTTAGGAAAATATATTTTATGGAAGACATGAATACAGTAGTAGGAACACAGAGATAATTTACATATTATTGCCCAAGGTACAATAACTTGACTAGACTAGACATAAATTATATTTCACATGAACATGTGCATTAAATTGAAAGTTTTGTTACACATCTAATAACTATTTCAGATAATGCAGCAATAAAAACTAAGAGAAAAATACAGGTTGATAATGTAAAATGAGACACTGGTGCTTCCCCATCTACCCATTAAAAAGAGAAGAATTTAAGGAATAAGTAGTGGAAATTATTCCAAAGTTATTAGGGAAGATAGAAATTTTTTTTCAGAAGTTATAGCTAGTGAGTGGGATAAAATGAAAGAGGAGTTTAAAAATAAGGTAGAAATAAAAGAAACTGAGATATGGTTAGAAGTAATGGTTAGAAGTAAAGGACATCTCGAGGTTGTGGAACATTTTGAAACAGTTTCATGCCTTTTGGGGATATAACATTAATGAAGATAAATCAAAGGCTACAGCTGTAAATTATGTACACACACATGGATTGGTTTAGCAATACTAATATTTATGAGATCACAATAAAATGAAGTATTTAGGAGAATGGATCACATCAAGTATGGCTGTTTTTCATTGACAGCTATCATTCTTAGGCCGTGGATGACTACACATTTGTCTATTATCTACAAAGCTTCTATAAACATCATATCATACACTTCTATATGTGTAAATGCTGAGTAATATATACATTAGTGGGCTATGCATTATAGAAATCACAAAATTATTGTAAAATCCATGTTTTCTCTAATCAATTTCATGAATGTAAGACCAATGGAGGTCAGCATGGCTGAAATACGTCTGAGTCTTGTAAATGCAATGCAAGTACATGGACTGTGGATCTGTAATCCTTATTATAAGTTCATATGTGTTTGCTAGGCTAATGACCACAAGGACCTTTTTAAGCTTAGCCATGCATCCCAAATCTCTGACAAGTTTTGGTACCTTTGATAAGTGCAAGCAAAGGCTTAGGCAAGGAAACATTTACAAGCAGGGGACTAGGAGATGAACCATCTAGCCAACCATTAGGGACACAGGTGCCAAACCAGGGATAAATTCCCTGCTCCCCATCCAATTGTCCAAGTTACTGTTGAATTGGGTTGGGAGGAAACTCTGCTTCATGTGGATGGGGAGCCTGTTCCAGGGAAGGGGTGGGCTCTGGGATACATACCTGTCTCTCCAGCAGGCCCTATTTATATCACAGATAGGGTTTAAGTCTTTAGAATGGGTAATTCTGGTGCTGTTTGATTTGTGGGTATGCAGGAGGTCCATCAGGGTGAGGTCTGACAGTGCCTTGTATTCCAGACACAGATCTCCCATCAACAGCCTATAGGAGACAGAATACAGGGATAGGACCTTAAGGCGGTCTATATAGGACATGTTACTTATGCCCTGTATTCTTTTAGTAAGGAACCTCTGTGGATGTTCCAATTGTTGCATATGTCTAGCTAGGTACATACCAAATGGGGCACTGTATCAATGACAGGTCTGATGAATGCCGAATACAGTGGAACACTGACTTTCATGTACCTAGATGCCATACCTTTGTTTATAAGTTGCACAACATAGAATCATTTCCTCACTAGTGTAGACACACGATGGTCAAAGGCTAGATTACTAAGTATGCCCCCAAGTCCCTGACTACTGTGTCAGCTCTTAGGGGTATGTTGCCAATATGATAGTTACCACAGGTGGATGACTTCCCAAAGGTTAGTATTATGCATTTCTTGGCATTTAGTTTTAGTCCATGACTCTGGCACCAGTGGTTTGTCTGTGTCAGCCCTTCCTGTAGAACATTTATGTTGGTGGGTGATTCAATTACAGCTCCTAATTTACAATCATCTACATATTTAGTCAGCCAGAGGCCATTGACATTGACCTTGACTTCAGAGAAGTAAATGCCAAAAAATCAGTCCCAGAACTGATCCCTGAGGGACTCTGCTTGTGACTGGCCTCTTTGTAGAGGTGGACTCAACAGTTCTAACTTCCTGGGTCCTGTTTGTGAGCCAGCTGGCTATCCACTGTCATACATAAGGGTTTGTACCTAACCTCTTGAGTTTGTCAACAATTCCTGGGTGGGGTATTGTGTCAAATGCTTTGGCTGGATCAAGGTAGGCATTTAGAACCATTTTGCCCTCAACCATTGTTTTGGTGACCTTCTCAAAGAAGTTCACCAGGTTGAGTATGCATGACCTGACCTTGATGAAACCAAACTGGGTTGGTTCCAGTGCCTTGAGGTTTCCTATGTCATTATCGATCATTTCTATGATAATTGCTTCCATGGCTTTGTATATAAGACTAGTGAAATGTATGGGTATGTAGTTCTGAGGGTCTGTAGATGGCCCATCTTTGTGCAGAGGGATGACTGTTGCTGTTCTCCATTCATGAGGCATGAAGCCTATTTGCAGCCTACAGTAAAATACAATTCCAGAGAACCTGATAGATAATTTTCATGCTATTTAGAAGGCATTCTGGGATATTGTCTGGGCCCATTGATGCAGTGTTCTTGGTCTTAGAGAGAGCATTAAGGACCTGTTCCCTAGTAAAAGCAGGAGGAGTTATATTTGATGGTATTTCCTGAGGGAAGGTTGATGCAGAGAGAAGGGTAAAGTTGGAGTTGGATTTGTCAGCCAATAGGTTTGCTATATATTCTGGATCAGTATATGTGGCTCCATTTACGATGAGCTTTGCATACAGTTGTGTATTGCCTTTGAGGTTGTGGACATAGCTAAAGAATGCCTTGTGGTTGTCCTTGGCCTGGTAGGCCAAATTTACCTCAAATGTGGCTTTGTTAGACTTTATTTGTCCTCTGAGTTGTTTGTTTAGTTTGATGTGAGTGCTTTTATCCTGCTGGGTGCTGCACCTCCTAATTTTGCCATGCTTTTCTTCCTCCTGTTATAAAAATGATTGATTTTATGATTCCACCAGGGTGGCTTGCTTTTTGAGTTAGATCTGTACTTCTTCCTGGTGGGTACAGCTGCCTCTATGCAGCTATTAATATGCTTGCACCGGGTTTTTATGAACAGTTCTGCATAGGCAGCAGTGTTCTCAGGGTTTATGGGGGCTTGGAATTTTGCCAGGTTATCACTTAATAGTAGGAAGTTAGCCTTAGTGTAGTTTCTGAATATTCCAGGGTTAGGTGGGGTTCCAGGTTTTATTTTTACTTCAAAGGAGACAATTTTGTGGTCTAACCCTACCAGGGAAGACATTACACTAGGGGGTGTGCAGCACTCTCCCATATTAGTGAGGAGCAGATCCAGTATGGTTGCATTCCCTGTTGGTGTATTGACAATTTGGTCCAGGGAGATTGTGTCATTCAGGTGTACAGGTACAATATTAACTTGTGGCACCATGTTGGGTATTGTATACATGCAAGGCATATGTACGCAAAGTGGTGGCAACTGATTTGATTCATTATTGCTCATATTGTATTTGTGTGTTGAGCATTATCCAGGGATATTTATGCTTCCTGTCTATGCACAATTTGGCATTCCTTAACTGTCATTACTGATGTATGTATCAGTATTTACTTTACATTCCATGACATTGTTGTGTGTATGTATGATGAAACTTCTTTCTAATTGGATCATGCCTTGCATGTCCCAGATACACATTGTATACCTGACAGTCCATCTGTTTTGCTTTTGACATGTCATACGTCTTTGACATATGGATCTCATTTTGCCTGAGTTTGTGGTCTGTACACTTATTTGTGCATTACTCAGCCAAACTAATGCTTTTCTGTGGTACTACTGTTTGGTACTGTGCTTGGTTATTTTCTTTCGCATGCAAGGGCAGAAATTCTATTCTGCCCTCTGGTTATCTGCTCCTACATTTGCTTATCCTTGCTGTTGCTTGACTTAACACTTGCATGGCAGCCTAGTAGATGATTGTATTTGAAATCCATTGGGAAATGCAATGATGACACTCCCCATTTAGTGTTCTTCCACACACTTACAGTTGTTCATACACATTGTGGTATGACTGTCACACCATTTGCAACATCTTAACAATGATTTGTGCATTGGTACATAAGTATTTTTCCATTGCACCATGGCTGGTATGCATCCTTACTTTGTTTGTCAGTTTTCCTTCACCCATGTTGTATAGTCTGCATGTGTGCTCTCTGTGCACCTTACCTCTCCTTTATGTGTATTTTCAACCTTTATCTGTCATGTCTTATGATATTTGTTATATGTTAATACCTGCTGTTTTGCCCTCTTCTTCTTTCCATGTGTTTTCCACTCCTTCTCTTCACCAAAAAACAAAAAAGGGGCTTATTCCTACCAAAAAAAGTGCCCATGCCCCGCTACCACTCCCTCTGACCTTCCTATTCCATAATACCTCTTGTGTGTTTCTTCTTCTTCACCCTCACCCCACATCTGCTTTTCTATCACCTTATTTCCTTGGGTGTGTGCATTACTTGTGTTCTTCACACATGTCCAGCACCCATTGTTAGCTACTGTTAGCCACAGAGAAGTGGCTGTGAATACTCTTTATCTTATTTCATTTTTTATTACAAATTTTAAGGATTATGTCGGATTCGGCAAATTGTGATATGTGTATTTATATATGTCTGTCTATGAATTCTGATGATATCTGTAATTGTTAGTGGATATGTATCACTTTTCATAGAGAATGATGCACATTTCTCTTCCTTTAGTACTTTTCACATATTAGTGTAAGTTCTATTGAGCTTGTATAATTTCTGTAGCTATGCATTGGTAATAGACATGTATATCTTACTTTATGAACAAGTGCTCTTGGCATACTGCTTTGACATGATTGCTTGTGGTTGCGCTGACATTGCTGATTATATCTGCTTTTTGCTGAGTTATTCTCCATAGACTGAGGTATATTTGCATATTACTTGGTTAGCCACAATTTTTGTGTGGAATTTGGTGCACTCTGACAGATTCTGCAGACTTTATGGAATCTGGCCCACTGTATTGAGCATATAACTCAACATGAAAATATGTAATGATTATGTCCTATGTGGTTGTATTATATTATATTATAGCAAGTCTGTCACAAACCATAACAAATGCTTTCTAATAAATTCACTCTATCTCCTCAATAAACTGAATTATTTTAATATTTATTTATTTATTTTTTTTAACCAGTACAAGGACAGTATGACTGTGTCTATATCCCTTTTTAGTGAAGGCCCAAAGAGAAATGTTCAAATATACAAAAAAGTTTAGTACACAGTAAGCATTCTAAGAAGTACCAACGTGGTTAACAAATTATGAATTCCATATATACAATAATTATATCAGAAAATAATCTTCATACAGCATCTATGGAAAACATTCATCATATCTATGAATATGGATTAGGTAGGAGAAATATTACCAAACTTATTGAAAATAATACATTTTTATATTAGTTGGTCTCAGTACAGAAATACCATATGGTACACTCCAGTGAAACACACAAACACACACACACACACATATTCCTATGTTTAGTTTCTGACATAGTGGCAATAAAAAATGTCCAAGTAGCCAGAAAAAAAAAAGCTGACTGTAAACTGTACTTGTAGATCAGAAGGGCACATTGCATCAAAAGCACAAGAAAGACGGAAAGTATAACATGACGTTTTTGTCATTGTGAATCATTATGTTCATACCATGGTACAGAGATGAGCCAACAGATACTGTTAAGTAATTCAGCTTATACTGTGATACAGATATAATTAGTACATAAGTCACATGAATACTGAATGTAGAAGTTAACAAGGTAGAAACATGTGACAAGTGAATCCTAATTCATGTTTAGTGCTTATCTTGGCTGACTTTTGTTACGAATGTAAAATGTTAAAAATGAGGTTTAGTCCTTATTGTGGGAATACGAGGCAGTGATTTTGCAATGCTGTATAGTGTGACTTTTGAAAATACTATGCAGTCATCTAAAAATACCACATTGGCAATGAACAGTTTGAAATAATGCTGAACTTGAGATGACTGAGGTTTTCTTGGCCAGTAGTTTACGTTTCAAGTCAACATGCCATATTACTACTTGTGTAGCTCAAAACTCAGTAGTGATTCAAGCGACTTATAAAGAGCTGTGTTATACCCAGAGTCTTGCAAAACCATAAGAAACTCAGCAGCTTTTTAAGGACCTCAACCGTAATTAGTGTCTTTACATAATATAAAAGATACGCTGAGCTGTACAGAAGCAGACCTGACCCCACAATCTGTCCTAACCAAGATTTAGAGTAATATATTAAATAACGGTTAACCAGTAAGCAAATATACATGCTTCTCTTTCTTTTTTCTTCATGCTAGTATAGAGAAACAATAATGAACAGCTAAAATAAAGCTAATTATAACTGTATACATAGTGGATTAAATATGTAGCATCTGCATATTTGTTTGGATACTAGTGAAACAGACTCTGTTTTTCCCATGCTGTATGACACCACACAAAAAAATTGAAGGTGAGGAGTATAGTATTTCAAAAGACAATACCTTAAATTACCAAAAATGAAACAAACAATAAGAAACGTGTGATATGAGGAAGGTAAATAATACACAGCATGCACCAAACTACAGTCCTGTCCTAAAGGTAAATAACTTTTGCATACTGTTTGTTTACATGTCCTGACAGAAAAGGATCTCAGGACCAGTTCATTTACATGATTAGGAAATAACACAATAAATGTAAAAGACCAGATTTCACTGCTTTGCAATAGACATAGGGATGTGCATCTACATTATGTGTCCTTTATTTATTTTTACATCCTAAAAATCTAGTTATGAACTAGTAAATACAGGCATGTTAACAACACATTGGGTGTGAATATGCATAGATCATAGTATACAACTAAGTAGCAGCATAGAGGATTATGAATGGGTCTTGGATCATAACCAGCTTATTAAGTATATGAGACATGGATGCCAAGAAATTCACTTAGAGGGAACCTCATAAGGTGAACCTTGGAATCCTTAACAGCCATGAATACAAACAGAAATCTGCCTGGCTAATGGAACTTCAGAGACCTTCTGGCCAAATTTATTACTTAGACAGGCTACAGGCAATCAGTTATTCTTATGGAGAGACAAAATCTCAACTGTTGAAGCACAAACATGGAGTGTAGGAAATGTTCCCTATAATTAAAGTAGTTAGGGGAGAATAATGGAAGATGGATCTGTTGGTTGAAATTAAGCACTGGAGCCACATTTTGCACAACTAAAGAGTTAGTGCAGAAAACAGGCATTTTTTATCAAATATCAAGTATAGAGAAATAACCTATAAAGCATGCATTCAGAAATTCTTCTAGCAGAAGTGACATCCACTAAGAAAACAGTGTTCCATGAAATGTATTTTAAATGCACAGAAGCTGCTGGCTGGGTGGGTGGCAGAGAGCTTTTCAGTCATGAAGTAGAAGTCACAAGGGGGTACAGGATCCCATAGGGGAAGTCTGATTAACAAGATGCCTTTTAGCAAAGCTTTCTAACTGAAGCTGAGGGTGAGGATTGAAGACATTGGTGAAAATTAAATATTGTGGCAAGGTATATCATGAGTCAGGAATAGCTCAAATCTGCATTGAAAATTTGAGTAAAGATAATTGAGAATGAAAAGAGCTGGGGCTGAGAAGTGATCTCTACCCTTATAGTTATATTTGCCCCATGTATGTCTTTCATATCTTCTGGATGAAAAGGTAATTTGCCTGTACAGACGGCAGAATCATGAGGTACTACTGGAAGAGAAGAAACCAGACGGCTAACTTGATCAAGAGCATGTTTGAATGTGAAGGCCAGAAGAATCCTTGGGGGGTGTAGTTACAGTGGCTTGTCTAGTATATGAGTCAAGAGAAGTGGGAACCATTTCTGCCAAGGCCAGTGAGGGGCTATGAAAATTATAGTTTAGGTCTCTGCATGAACCGCATCACCAGAAGATATGAGGGAAAAGCATAATGGAGTTTAGGGGACCATTTCTTGACAAGTGTGTCTTTGGATTGCCAGCTTTATGGAAGAATCAAAGTAAAATAATTTCTGCATTTGTCACTGATTGGTGATACAAGTAGACAGCATAATGACTTCCCCACTTCTGTAAAGGTTTACACACCATTAAGGGGCTGATGGACCATTCCCAGGCATCAGTAGGTACTGAATGAGATTGCCTATCAGAGAATTGGTCTCCTCTTGAATATAACAAGCAGTTAGAAAGCAGTCTAAATCCCATTTCTACACTTCTGTAGCATCTTGACACAATATATCTGGATAAGTCTCTCCTTGCAACCTATCACAAACATGTTGACTGAGCAGATGGTAACTGCCCTTTTGGGAAAAAACTCCTGGAAGGCTTGGACGGTCAGGAGATTAGCTTTTGTCTCTAAGCTATTGATATGCATTTCTGTTATGATAAGTGAACAGAAACCCTGAACCATCTGCTCCTTGAAATGCCCCTGTCCTCTCTAGAGTTGGTTCATCTATGGTGACTGTGGTGGAAAGAATTTGTGGGAAGAAAGGACAACCTCTTATCATATTGGGGATATGCCTCCTATACTACATGAGACCTCCACTGTTTGGGTCTGCAGACCTACTGTAATATCACATCTGAAACCTAAGACCACTGTGCTTGCAGAATCAATTGTAAAATTCTCATATGGAGCCTAACATAAGGCACCACTGAAAAAATGTTGCTATGAGGCTCAGCATATTTAAACATAGATGTGCAGCGACAATCTGAGACTCCAGGATTATAAAAATCTTTGCTTTTAGGATGCATGCCCTTTTTACTGACCAATGAGCTCTGTATGTTAGATTGCCCAAGCTACAAGTGATAAAAGACAGGAACAGTTAGAGATTAATCTATGATTTTCTAAGATTCACTGCTATATGCAGAGTGTAAGAGTGTTATGAATGATTCCATTGGTTTAATCACAGTCTGAAAAGTAGGTGTAGCTTGAAGACCATTTCCTAAATAGGGAAGTGCATTGCTTCCAAGTAACCTTTGCTGGGTTGCATTTACAGGCAGGCATTTAATGACCATTGTATGGTCTGAGATGAATTAAAATGAAAGGCACTGGGATTTACATGGCTGGCTCTAACTTGGAAGCAGAGATACAACGTTGATTCCTTTATTATGTTGATGTAGAAGTAGGTGTCTTGGAGGTCCAAATAGCATATTCAATCTCTTTCTGACAAGCTGGGAAAGATGGATTGCACTAAACCATGTAGAAGGTTTCTCTGGGAATAAAGGGTTTTTGGTTCATCTGAACCACATTCAGTGCTGGTTTCCCCTGCATCCTTAAGAAGGAATGTTGGGGTGGCAGAAACTTTGTGCCCTTAGCAATGAGGTCTTGCCTTCTGCAATCTTTCTGAGCATGCTCTCACTTCAGCATCAAATATCCATTGGTCCTTGAAGGGGTGAGTTCATAAAAGTCACCTTGGTGTCCTCAGCAAAATCACTGAGATAGAGCCATGCATGCAGATTAACAGCAATGCTGAAGCCTGCAACTCCAGTTAAAAATTCTTCAGCATTGTAAAGGACTATAATTTCAAGATTGGTAAGTGATGAAGCATTAGCAAACTGGGACTGCAGTTTCTCCCTCAGTAGTCTACTTGGCAGCTGCTGTGGTGTCTAGTGAAATTCATCAGAATTATCCCTCTAAAATTCCATCTTTTTCAAAAAATAATTTGTGAACCTTACTTAAAATGTAGGGGATGTATAAACACACATCTCTAGCATGTTATATACTCTGGAGTCTATATGGTGAGAGCACTGCCTGGCTCTGGGGTGTTGGGACCTTTTTCAGGACAGCTGCAGAGATGAAGCTATCAATCTATGGTATCTCTGACCAGCACCCACAGACTCTGGACAGCAGATAGATGTGGTCAGTGTTTTTGGGGACAGTAGCCACCATATCAATATTTTCACAGGCAGCTGTGGTAGCTTTATCTAAGATGTTTTTCAGTGGAGGCTTACCCATCAGGGCTGTTGAGAGACCTGCAGACCTTCTGTAGCCTCCACTGTGAGAAGAACATGGGTGCCATTTCTCCTTTGCTTCAGAGGGACCAGAAATTCCCCTAGTCTATGATCATCTGGGAACATGCAGATGAATTAGTATTCTCATCATCATCCAAATCTGCCATGGCAGACATTGAATTGAAGAGTCTACATGCTTACAGGCATTGTCCTTGCTCAATACCTTTGTGGAGAGAATTCAAAGAGAGGGAAGGCTTTTTATTTGCAGAGGGCATGAGATGGGACTGCATTGGGTCTGTGGTTTCAATGGTTTACTCTAAAACAGGTGGAAAGACTGAGGATACAAGGAGGGACTGCTTTGGTTTAACAAGCAGTGTCAACTTTGAGGGCTGACAGATTGCCAAAGGGGACCAATACAACTGTGATTGCTGTCTTTTCACTGAGATCATCACTGAGGACTGAGTCAATGCCAAGTCTATTAATTATGAGAATCCTAAGGCTGGTAGTGTTGGGTTCTGTATCAAAACCAAAAATGACTGGCATGAACATTGTTGTTAACACCTTGAGCCTAGGCTTTGGCACCAGAAACACAACTGGCATAAACAGCAATAAGCATTGGGAAAATTGGTGATGAGAGATGGCTTTATGCTGGGGGAGTCAGCACTGATCCATAAGATGCTAAGAATGGGATTGCAGCGGTTGGCTGGCACCAACAAATATCCCCACACCATGACTGACACTGGAAAGGTTGATGCCAACATCCTTGAGATCAGAACTATAAACTGGTGTGTTGGTGAAGAAATCCAAGGTGTCTCTGTAAAATCTGAAATATGAAAAGAATTATTTGGATTCCCTGATGGAACATGGGAATGAGTACCATACCACCTCCACTGTGCCCTCAGCAGGCCATCTGCTAACTTGTGATACTTAGGCAGCCTTTAATGTTTTTTTTTCTGTCCACATCAGGTGATCATCAAGCCACTTCTGCCAGCCCAATTATGCCTTTTTGCAAGTCCCATATCAGTAGATCCCTGGTATATCAACACTGGGAGTCTCCCTATTGGAAGAGAACTTGCTCCTAGGAGGTCCTCAGATTGCTCATGCAGGCTGTCAGGGTTGGTTGAACACTTGGCAAGTAAGTAAGACAAGCTGGGTGAGAGGTCATAATCTTTCCATGTATGCTGACCTCAGATGCATGAACAAAGTGGCACTGAGAGGGTCAGTGAGCAAGTGCTCTGCCCCCAGCTGTATGGTAGTCATGTGTTCACAATTACTTCCACCTCCCATCCCAGCAATAATACTCCTGAATAACAGCCTTTGCCAGAGCTCATTGGATCGTGTCCAGCTCCCTCCCCCACCTCCTAGATGGGCACAAACATCCTTCCTGTCACTCTGTCAGCCACACAAGCCAACAACTGAATTTGGGTTTCTTTGAACATAATTGGGGCTTTATTGTTGTATGTCACTGGAGTAAACAAATGACCCTGAATAAATTCAGACATAGTGGCATCCCTATTCAGCCTGGAAGAAAAAGGAATTAAGTAAATCTGTATTTACAATTTTATGTGATAAAACAAGTTCTTGAAGTGTAATGACTTTCCCCAGGATTCATGAAGCTCGGCGCAAGGACGGCGTTAGCCTTGCGCCGACCGTGCAGCATAGAGATGGCGCAGCAGCACCACATGTATATTAATGAAGGCACACTGCCGCAATGTCCACGTGCATAGGAAATGTGCGTGAGTGCAGGGGGCATGTTTAAGGGCTACACAGAGGCGTGAACATGTCGGCTGCAGACGCGCAACCTAAAATGCTGACTAGTACAGCCTGCCTCTAATAATAATCTCTCCTGTCAGTGTCCGTGGATACTGAAATTATGCAAAGCATACAAGACAGTTTTGTGAACACCAAAATAAAAAGTAAACACAAAGGCACGTAGCTGAATATTGAGTCCCCGTCCCTCGAACAAATGACATTTAAAACCCCGTGCCCGTATTCCATTGTAGTGTTGATTGTTATACCAAGTGGAAGCAAAATGCAGTGTGTTAGCATGCCGCTGCCCTTTGCTAAGCCTAGCCCAATGGTTAGGGTTACCACCTGTCCCACTTTGTGAGGGACAGTCCCTCTTCTGGCAGTTGTGTCCTTACCAAAAATATTAAAAATGTTAAATGTCCAGCAACTTGTAGGACATAATTATGTCCCATATTTTATGTAATAGTTCCATAAAATACTTATTTCTGCATGTAAAATACCTAAATGTTACAAGAAACAGAATAAGCAACTAAACTGCTACAACAATAAGCTTTCATTTAGGCATAAAACTAAAGTACTATCCTTTGTACTGACCGTGGGTATGTGTTGGTCTGTAAAATCTGATGTGTGTCCCGAAAATGTCCCACTTTGGTCATTTGAAAAGGTGGCAACCCTACCAATGATCAGAGCATTTGCTCAATATCTGTCCATTCACAGTCCAAATCGTCCTTGTCTGGACAACCCAAAGATTAACGGGTATTACCCGGGTCTACCTACCATGTCATGAAAGATAAGTATTTGCGTGTACCTATGTGCATGAAATACAGCATGTGGAAGATCAAAAATGCTAGGGTCATCCTCACAACTATATTGGTACCAGAGATATGTAGTGTATGCAATGCGTTCTGTTGTCTGTGCCATGGGTCATCAACCAGAGAAGGGATGGATGGTGTGTGTGGAATATGGGGGTGGGAGGTGAGGGGTAATGTAATAATTCACCAAGGGGAGACTGGGTCGGATGCACAATAGGTGAACTGGAGGTGTACGAGGGAGCAGTGGGTGAATCAGAAAGAAAACCAAAGAAGAAACATTCACATCCGCAATACAATCTGACAGGCCATACTGTAGAACACAATCCCACAAACATATGAACATTAAAATGTGCAATACACATGTATAGAAATGTTACCGACTCACACCCACATAATGGTCTGGCCTGAACTGAGCCATCCAACCCCAACACACCTAGATACATAATTGAATACCCATCATCCCCTCCACAGCACACCCCCTCCTCCTGAACGTCCACCAAAACCACCCATACTCGTTCTGCTAGCTTGGCGCAGCCATATCTGCACATAGTGACCCCTAGTCATATCTAGTAGGCATTCTCACCCTAGGCAGTCTCAGGACTGCAAACTATGTATCCCTTGCATGTATAACCCTACCTCATTTTCGTAAATCCAAAAGAATTGAGGTCATTGGTCCCCAAAATTTTTGGATATCCCTCATGGGATAAGTATCTGTACTAAAGATTAGACTTGGTGGCATGACACGATGTCCAGTCCCGTAGACATCTGGACACAAGTTGTATGAGCAGTAGTTGTCCACAGCCCTGCTCAGCCTCCAGCCAGTCCTGCAGAACCTATGACCTGGGATTAAACACCTGACCGTGATGCACATCTCCCCACGTGTATTATCGGGAATATATACCTTTCACATGTTCACATGAAGCATCCTCATAGCCATCTTCCAAATAGTACATGTCTACAAATTGTATACCCCGTCCAGGTTCCTCGTCGTAATGATGCACACAACCCCAGTCTACAAACAGTACAGGTACCTCCCGTATGCGGTCGTTTATATACATGGCCATGTATAACTCCAGATATGTAGTCATATATCTATAAACGTACATAGTTATATTCGCATAGCTACACATCACACATACATGCATATAAGTAGTTGTCAAGTATGTGTCCAATTCATAAATATGTATACTTGCAAATGTATACATATGCATCTCAGAAACATATGAATAGCAACATGTACTATACATATGTACACCACCTGATTGTCACATTTGTTGCCAGTACTGTGGAATGGCTGCAGTAAAGTCATATATCCTAATTACTATCCATAGAGAATGTATCACGGATGGTTTAGTGGTAAAACCAGTGACTATGGTGTTCCTGTTCCCGGGTCCAAGCCATGCAAGAGCTAATTTTATATGATGGCCGCAATAATGGCAGTCGGATATAGGGTGATTAAGGCGCTTTAAAGCAGAGACATAAGCAGGTATGCAAGCGTGTATGCGCGATGGTAAGTGGCGGTCATTCAACAGTATTGGAAATGTAGATAAGCATGTAGGTGTATATGCATGTGTATGTACAGAAAGATATATATATATATATATCTATATGAAGAATGAACATGGTCACAATATAGCAGTCATAACAAATGTGAAGGGAAACAGCAGCGGAACCTCCCATAATATTTAGTGCTGTCATATCAAGTTGGCCAGAGGTGAGCACACCTCTGCATCCCCAGCCACAGGTAGAATGTTAAAAGTGGAACGAACTATGTCTCCGTGCTAAGTCTGAATTTCAAACAGGTACAAGGCAGTCCCAGTCAACAGTCGGACGAGCCAAAAATTGGAAGACTAATTGAACAGCTTGACCATAATATGAACGTATGTCCCAGGACTATAAGCTTGGGACGTCTGAATATACTTGGAGTGAGCCAACATATGGGATGTGTCTAAAGCAGTAGGTAATGGCACATGTGTAGTAGTGCGGTTTTCCCAACAGGAAAATGTATGCCTGCTGTGTTAGTGAAGTGTTGAGGCGTGTGTTTGGGTAACTATGAACCATGGGTATACATAAAAATGAAGCAGAACACGAATAGTGTAGTGGTTAGAGCATCCGACTATTGAGCAGACGTTGCCGGTTCAACTGCAGTACACACCATTTATGACGTGTAATCCATATACGAGCATATCTTGCTAATTTTATGCTGTATAACGATATAATACCATTGAAATGTGAACTGGGGTGACGTATTACAGTAAGAATGCAGAAGGTTTTTGCGTGACGTGAATCGGCCGTTAAACAGAAAACCGCAGCTGAAAAGTGTTGTACTCACCCTTTGCCCAACGGCCCTTGTTCTGCCCAGCAACACAATAAACTGCGTCGGCCATGCCCGACGCCAGGACCCTACACTTCACAATCAATGTGATTTACCACTAAGCCACGGCAGTTATACCTAATTTTGATGTTATCGCAAACATAGCAGACAGCACAGTCATTCAACAGTATGATCAAAGTAATTAAATCATACAGATGTGTATGCATGGGTACGTACACACACACACACACACACACACACACACACACACACACATATATATATATATATATATATATATACACAAACATATATATATATATATATATATATATATATATATATATATATATATATATATATATATATATATATATATAGGGTAACTACCTGTCCCACTTTACGATGGACAGTCCCTCTTTGGGCAGTTGTGTCCTGTACAAATAATGTAAAAAGGCAGATGTCCTGAGATTTAATGACAAAATTTCCTATATTTATGTAATAGTTGCATAAAACAGTTATTCTGTATCTGAAACACCTAAATGTTATAAGAAACAGAATAAGCAACTAAAATGCTACAAGAATAAGCTGTCATTTAGGCAAAAAAGTGAGGTTCTGTGCTTTGTACCGGCTGTGGCTATGTTTCGGCCTGCAGAATCTGACGTTTGTACCAATAATGTCCCACTTTGGGCATTTGAAATGGTGGCAACCCTACACATATATATATATATATATATATATATATATATATATATATATATATATATGGGTCTACTTCTTTTGACCTAACTTTCATTTGCCTGACACTCATTTGCCTGAGACCAAATGACTGAAATTTCATTTGCCTGACACTTCATTTGCCTGACACTTCATTTGCCTGACAAGTATTATTAGCATGAAAATGGAATATGCCCCCTTCCCCACTGCAGTGCGACCCTGGAGTTAGAATATATAGTTCGGGGTGTGAAGCCCCCAGTTGCTTTTCTTTTACTAAGCAATATTACATCAAAAGTTAACAATATCATATGAAATGAAGTGGGGGGCTTCGCCCCCCCCCCAACTATATATTCTAACTCCAGGGTCGGACTGCAGTGGGGAAGGGGGCATACTCCATTTTCTTGCTAATAATACTTGTCAGTCAAATGAAGTGTCAGGCAAATGAAGTGTCAGGCAAATGAAATTTCAGTCAAATGGGGTCAGGAAAATGAGTGTCAGGCAAATGAAAGTTAGGTCAAAAGAAGTAGACCCATATATATATATATATATATATATATATATATATATATATATATATACAGAATGAACATGAGAACAAGAAAGCATTCATAATGAATGCGAAGGAAAACAGCAGCGAAACACCCGTATTATCTAGTGCTGACATATTAAGCTGGCCAGAAGTGGCCAAAATCCCTGCTTCTCTAACCACAGGTAGGATGCTAACAGTGGGAGTAACCTTGTCCACGTGCTAAATCTGACTTTCAAATGGGTACATGGCAGTCCCAGTCCCTAGCTGAACAAGCCTAAACCCGGATGACCACATGAACACTCTGACAATCAAACACACGTATGTGCCAGGACTATCGGCTTTGGAGGTCTGAATATACTTTGAGTGTGTCAACATGCGGCACAGGTCCAGAGCAGTAGGGAATGGTGCATGTGTAGTAGTGTGGTTTTGCCAACAGGAAAATGGATGTCTGCTGTGCTAATGAAGTGTTGAGGCATGTGTTCGGGTAACTATAAACCATGGGTATACATATAAATGAAGCAGAACACCAATAGTGTAGTGGTTAGAGCATCCGACTATCGAGCAGACATTGCCGGTTCAACTGCAGCACACACCATTTATGACGCGTAATCCGTATACGAGCATATCTTGCTAATTTTATGCTGTATAACGGTATAATACCATTGAAATGTGAACTGGGGTGACATATCACAGTAAGAATGTAGAAGGTTTTTGCATGATGTGAATCGGCGGTTAAACGGAAAACCGCAGCTGAAAAGTGTTGTACTCACCCTTTGTCCAACGGCCCTTGTTCTGCACAGCAACACAATAAACCGCATCGGCCAGGCCCGACGCCAGGACCCTACACATCACAATCAACGTGATTTACCACTAAGCCATGGCAGTTATACTTAACTTCGATGTTATCACAAACATAGCAGACAGCACAATCATTCAACAGTATGATCAAAGTAATTAAATCATATAGATGTGTATGCATGCGTACGTACACACACACACACATATATATATATATATATATGTGTATATATATATATATATATATATATATATATATATATATATATATATATATATATATATATATATATATATATAGATAGATATATATATATATATATATATATATATATATATATAGGGTAACCACCTGTACCACTTTGCGAGGGACAGTCCCTCTTTGGGCAGTTGTGTCCTGTACAATTAATGTAAAATGGCAGATGTCCTGAGATTTAATGACAAAATTATTTAATTATTTCCTATATTTATGTAATAGTTGCATAAAACAGTTTTTCTGTATCTGAAGCACCTAAATGTTATAAGAAACAGAATAAGCAACTAAAATGCTACAAGAATAAGCTGT
>NC_056735.1:685862319-685897319 GCF_019279795.1 Protopterus annectens
GGAGTGGCAGGTAGGGGAACTATGGGTATGCGATTATGGGCCTAGGCGTGCAGGTGTTGGCTGGCAGAGCCATATTAGGACCGCCCTGTGGATGTAAGTAATATTCCGATGTGGGCATAGCAGATGCCCATACCTCCCAAACCTTAAGAGCACATCCACTGGATAGTCCGTAAACCATTGGGGAACACATAGGGACCATACCATTGAACTGTCCCCGATTACCAGGGACGTCCGTGATTATGACTCAGAATCTAACTCTGTCCCACCTAAACCCTCCTAGAACTAGTGATATTAGGAGGAAAGGTGGTGGAATACACGTAATGAATAATGACAACATGTAAGAGTCATAAACAGCATGTACCTCAGACAATGTGTATGAATACATATGCTCTGGGTCTGTCAATGTGTCAGGTTAATAGCACCAAACTTCTAAATGTGTCCCTGAGGTTGTTATGCAGTGTCCCTGATTCAGTGTTCATTCTTCCCCATTCGTATGAGAGGTCTGCTAGTGACAGAAAGTGCATATTCCGCTGACTACCTTAGAAAGATGATAGAATAATAGGTTGGGGTTACCACCTGTCCACCTTTGTGAGGGACACTCCCCTTTGGGCAGTTGTGTCCTGCAAAATAATTGAAATTATGGCAAATGTCCTGAGATTTAGGACAAAGATTTCCTATATTGTCTGTAGTAGTTGCATAAAACAATTATTTTGTATCTGAAACACCTAAATGTTATAAGAAACAGTATAAGCAACTATAATGCTACAAGAATAACCTTTTATTTAGGCAAAACAGTGAAGTACTCTCCTTTGTACTGGCTGTGGGTATGTTTTGCCCTGCAAAATCTGACGTCTCTACATAAAGGTCCCATAGGGTTGCCACCTTTTCAAATGCCCAAAGTGGGACATGTTCTGTAGAAATGTCAGATTTTCCAGGACAAAACATACCTACAGCCATGCATAGTACAGAACTTTACTTTTTTGCACAAATAAAAGCTTATTCTAGTAACATTTGAATTGCTTATGCTACTTCACATAACATATAGAAGTTTCATATATAAAATAACTGTTTTATGCAACTATTAAAGAAACTTAGGATATAATTTTGTCCTGTAATCTCAGGACATTTGCTATGTCTTGATTATTTTCGCAGGACACAACTGCCTAAAGAGGGACTGTCCCTCGCAAAGTGGGACAGGTGGTAACCCTAAAGTCCCACCTTGGGCAATTGAAAAGGTGGCAACCCTATAATAGGTATGCGGTAGCATGACTCGGCCGATGGATGTGGCTCCCAAAACCCAATTACTTGTCTGTATTGAAGAGTCTTGGTTCCCATGTATCAGCCAGATGGGAGCAGATTGTATGAGGAACACACAAATAATATGATTAAATCACTGGACAGGCCACCGATTCTGTACAGTCGAACGGCATGCCGTCGCCTAATGGGCAGCCATTCCCGATACTGTAGGCATGTAATCCGATGTAATAGGCATCACAAGGTAATATTGTGGTCCTCGCTCCCACCCAGGGGTGTGAGTGTCAGATGCAAGCACCAATGTCGGTGCATTTGCAAGTGCGGGAGCGAGTGGGTGTAAGCCTGTTTGGCTACCAGTATGCGAGTATTGCACTGGTAAAGCAATGTAGAGGCTAACTGAGTGTAAGAAGCTGTAACCAGAGGTTAGCATTGCTTAACACCATGCAAACCCATGCACACCCACTCCCAACTGCTTTAATGTGCCTTACTCCCTCCATATCCAATGGCCTTGTTCTGCCCTGCAACCAAATAAATGTCCTCTGCAAGGCTCGGAACCAGGACCCTGCACACACAGCTAATGTGATTTACCAATACGCCATGGCAGATATACAGACAACGGACAGTACCACAAACATATCATACAGCGCAGTCATTCAACAGTATAGGAATGTATCCCATCATGTAGATGTATATGTGAGTGTTTATGTCCAGCATATAGGTACATACATATATAGAGATATATCAGGAACATACCATGTGGCAACAAAGCATTACAAATGAATGAAATGGGAAACACCAGTGATGCCTGTATTATGTAGTGGTGTTGTTCTATGTGATCTCAAGACTCCCTCAGACAGACATGTGTCATTCATACATGCAAATAGTTGTACATTGGCTGTATACATCACTCTGTGCATGTAATGTACATTAACACAACAGTACCTGTCCAATCATTATGTGTGAACAGTACTCTTGCAAGGTGCTGTGTGCAACATCATCATCATGATAAAGGTAAATGGGGTAACCATAGAGGGACCGGTAGTGTTGTGTGTACAATGGGGTCATCCTCATCACGTGTACCTGGACCATTTAGGAGTGATGTGCATACCAGGATCGTGCGCCTGAGGGACAGGGGTGAGGATAACAGGAGTATGTTGTGATGCATATTACAAGGGTTACATGTGTCCAGTGGGCACGTGTGTGAAATGGACAGCTATGTATAGGGCAGATGTTGTCCTAGGAGCTGATTGGCCTTATGTTTCTGTAGGTGAGGGTCGGATGTGGGGTAAGGAGTGTAGGTATGGCCGTGGAGGATAGGTAGGGTAGGATCACAGACAAGACAGCATACAGGGTTGGTATATGACACATGTGGGGGGATACACCTCAGACAGGGATGGGTGTTCGGCATTCACAAGCCCATGGGAACAGTGGGATGGAGGTCCCCAGCCATGGGCAGCCGCCACTGCACCTAAACAGCTGCAAAGGAGGCAGTGCTGGGGGCTGTCCAGGAGGGGCAGCATCACCCTGTAAATGTGACACTCTGCCCTTGAGCTTGTGTATCTGGCTTTGGAACCCCTTAGTGAGCCCCCAACGCAACATGTCTGGGACCGCATGACAGCAGACATGTACCTGTCTGGTCCTGCTCCCAGGGGGGACATGCTCCATCCTCAGTGGTGGTACCACCAGAAGGTGGTGCAGAGCCAACAGAGGTTGATGTCCAAGGCTGGGCCCCAGATGTGCTAGTGCCCGGTGCCATGGTCAGCTGAAGTGGGACAGGAGGTTCTGCCGGGACCTCCCAACCCATTCAGCCTATGGTGTTGCAGTTTAAACCCACATATGGCTTAGTGATAGACAACAGCATACAGGATTACCTACAACAGTATGCATAGATATCACCATCAACCCAACACAACAGATGGTATACATTTGCAGAGGGAGCACAACACATGCATATATACTGCATGCCATCTGTACAATGTGTAGTAGACGTGTGACCGCAGCTATGAACAGTTGCCCATTATTGGCTTGTCACTGGGAACCCCAGACAGTGTCTGTCATACCACTGTTTCATGTGACATATGTCCAGTCAGGGATGCGATGGCAGTAACACATCCCTATCATCATGTACTGTCTGCAATCCTCACACTATGCTCCTGCTGTGCACAGATGTGTGTTCAGTGTGTAACACAGGAAACAAATGGTTCCACACACTGACCAGTTCACAGATGGCCCTACAGATGGGGTCCCTCATGAACAGAGTACTGTCATGTCTGTATTAAAACATGCAGAATAGCCATTACCACACACATGTTAAACAGGCAGTAGTCTCAATGCAGCATAGCTACACTTACATGCTGTAGTCATGTGTGGCACATCACCCTCCTGTCTTTAGGCTATTTCCCACTGTGTATGATGTTTGAGGTACATCCAGATATCATCTGTGATGCCGTGTCAGAACACCACATCCAGGTACCACTCACAGCGACTGTCATGGCCAAATACCAACATGTTTTCCTAGATAGTGTACTGTGTTTATCATGCGAATGGCTATGGGAACACCATCACAGCTGTTCCACATGCAATCAGCTAGAGGAGGACTGCAATAGGTGCAGAGGCCATCACCTGATCATGTCCATCACTTACAATACACATGCTGCTGCTGAGCAGGTGTACACCTTCACATCCACCAGAGAGTGTGTGGGTGGGACAGGCAAAGTACACCAGAGAAGGGCTTGGAGACTTAACCCTAAGCATCGTCTGCCACATGCCTAACAGTACAAGGGTCAAACCTCTGATTGACTCGTCATTATTATTACATGTGCATGATGTTACTACATGTGCCACAAAGGTGACATGTTGCTGTGCTGTAAGAACATATATGTGTGTAGGTGAGTGACATCTGCAACAGAGATATAGTAGACATACATTAGGTGTGGCACACATGGCTGTCCACGTGAATGGATGCCATTGTCACCACAACCACACTCTCTAATGGACATGCATTGACACTCTTTGCCAGGGCCACAAATACACAACCTAACTACTTAGTTTGCCACACTGCAGTAATGCACAGGACTACATGCACCACAGGGGATATCTGGAGGTTCTATGGGCTAGGGCATGTGAAAGTGTTTGACATCTGTTGGTATGCCAATGAGGGTTATACTGGGAGTGACTGTGGTTGGGAGCATCATAACCCACATGCAGACACAAGGTGCCAGTACTGACATGCATGTATGCATTGCTTCATGGGTGTGTAGTGGTTGGCTGTGCAAGATGGCTGTACAAGGCTGGGTGAGGGGTAATCCTTGGCATCGCATCACCCGACAATGGTGTGCAGTGCAGGGGTGTAGTGTCTGCAATGTCCCACACAGATGGGTACTGCATGATCTGCCCTGACATCCTGGTTACCAATGTGTATGGCCATAGCTTTGCAATGCATGCCATGTCTGTGTTTGATAGTCCTTCACATGGACATTGCCTGGGATGTGCATGTCCCACAATACTGTACAGTGACATGTACAGGTGTACCTGGTTTGGCAGGCACATGTTGTGTACACAGACTGTTATCCCCCGATATGCCAATACTGGCCTGGTGTGGTGAAACCTGCTTATAGTGAGCAGGTCGACCCTGCACCTGCATTGATAGTATGATACAGGTATTCCCTGGTGTCAGTGGCATTGGTCCATACAGGGCACATGTGTATGGCATTGTATGGCCTCTGTGGATCACATTTGATGGCACCACATATGTTGCAGGCATCCAGTGGGGAACATAGTGAAGGCACAATGTCCGCAAATATGTGCCTATTGTACCACTGTACAGGGTGCCATGTCCTCTGCAGCCCACTGCATTCACACCATGCCTACTATCTGTCATCAATGTGCATGGTACTAGCAACATAGCGGGATATCCTAGGCAAGTGTGTTTGTGCATGGCACATGGGTGCAGGACATATACCGGGTACTAGTAGGGTTGCATACTTTGTTCACCAGGCCTTTTGCCAGATGTAGGGGTATGGCTTGCCAACACAGTCCCATGGCTGACTGACAGCTGTACTCCTCGTGAGGTGGCCAATGTGTCATAAGATGGACACCATATAGGAAAACTACAAAATCCACTCCCCAACATGTCCAGTGGTAAGACACTCACAGCCACCTCTACACAGGCTCTGACAGACAAACACACACTTGCCATGTCCTGTATATGAACCCCTACCTACCATATCACACTGCAGCAATATGCTTTTAGGGCATGCGCTATGGTGAATACTGGGTTACAGCACACCTACAGGTGTATACCTAGGTGGGTGACAACAGCAGGATTGACAAAGGTGGTCATGTGATTTGTACAGAGAGTGCATACTCTACAAAGCACTGTACTTGTCTCACGCAGGCAGACACACACACACACACACACACACACACACACACACACACACACACACACACACACACACACACTTGGCATGTCTGGGATTAGAACACCGACCTAACTACTTTAGCACACTACAGCATTACGCAGTTACAGAATGTGCTACCCAGATTACTGGGTTACAGTACTCCCAGAGGTGTATTTCTAGGTGGGTGACATCATCAGCCTTGCCAAAGGTGGGTATAGGAATGGTATGGAGTGTGAGCAGTCTAAAAGCATTATTCAGTCCTCAGGCAGATGGGGACAAACACACACACACACACACACACACACACACACACACACACACACACACACACACTTGGCAAGTCTGGGATTAGAACACTGACCTAACTACTTTATTACACTACAGCATTACGCAGTTACAGAATGCGCTACTGAGATTACTGGGTCACAGCACTCCCAGAGGTGTATTTCTAGGTGGGTGACATCATCAGCCTTGCCAAAGGTGGGTATAGGAATTGTATGGAGTGTGAGCAGTCTAAAAGCATTATTCAGTCCTCAGGCAGATGGGGACAAACACACACACACACACACACACACACACACACACACACACACACACACACTTGGCAAGTCTGGGATTAGAACACCGACCTAACTACTTTATCACACTACAGCATTACGCAGTTACAGAATGTGCTACCGAGATTACTGGGTCACAGCACTCCCAGAGGTGTATTTCTAGGTGGGTGACATCATCAGCCTTGCCAAAGGTGGGTATAGGAATTGTATGGAGTGTGAGCAGTCTAAAAGCATTATTCAGTCCTCAGGCAGATGGAGACAAACACACACACACACACACACACACACACACACACACACACACACACACACACACACACCAGTGGTGGGAACAGAACACCTGCCTATCTACAGATCACTATTACAATACTACATAGTTATGAGTCATGCCACACAGACTACACATTTCAAGGCTGTCATTATGACCTTCTAGGAATGTGGACATCAACAGGGATGCTGGCAGTTAAGATGTACATACCTGTGAACCTGTGTGTTTAAAGTAGGAATCCATCCTGACCTGGAGTATGCCCATCTGTGGAATGGATGACTACTATCACTATACAGGGTTACAATGGCCATGCCCATACACATAGAGGCACATAACTGACACAAGGTGTC
This sequence comes from Protopterus annectens, assembly GCF_019279795.1. Taxonomy (NCBI): domain Eukaryota; kingdom Metazoa; phylum Chordata; order Ceratodontiformes; family Protopteridae; genus Protopterus; species Protopterus annectens. The sequence goes on from NC_056735.1 coordinate 685,869,152, forward strand.
ACTGGGCATGCTCACACACTTAGTAGCACAGGGCTGTTTGGAATGCACTATGTGTCCATCTACACAAGGTTATACTGGGCATGCTCATACACTTAGTAGCACAGGGCTGTCTGGGATGCACTCTGATTCTAAACACGGAAGGCCACAGTGGCCATGCTATTACAGTTAGATGTAAAGAACACATTGTAATGGACTCTGGTGTTAGTAGTTGTCATTGTTAGCAGGAATGCTGCTCTACATATATCTGACACTGGTCTTATACACAATGTCTGCTGCTGTCCGTCACCTTAGATGTACCATTCTATACCAAGCACAATACTACCACTCACAGTGATGTCTTGCTAGGAGTGGCAACTGCTTGACCAACACAATGAGCCTTGCTAGGAGTGGCAACTGCTTGACCAACACAATGAGCCAATGTCCTGCTGTAATTACGAGGTTGTCCAGTGTTTGTCATTCTGGGATGACATGACTGAAAGTAGACAGGCCTTTGTCACATATCACATGCATCCATGATTCAAGGGAGTGGGGATAATACCTAAGTCGCATTCGCCCATATAGTGCCATTCCAAGGCAAATGTCCTAAACACAGGATAACACCCTGACACCTAGAGGACAACTGCATTGTATGCTTATGCTAACCAGTGCTAGATGTGTAGCATCCATAATCACAGCTGCTCACTGTAGATCCAACAATGGGGAGTACTGACATCTGTGCAGTGAGGAACACCTGGCTGAAGGCTCTGTAGTGCACAATAGCACTACCACCATATACCTCAGAACCAGACATGTGGGCCATAACACAGGTATGGACCACTCCAGGTGGTGGTGTCCCCACATACATAGAGGCCACTCACATGTACTGACCGGTACTCCCACAAAAGGCATCACAGATGAGTCAGGTGCAGGACACAGTGTCAAATGCTGCATTCTAGGATGTAAACCTCAGACACCACCATGCCCTCGGACCACCAACACACATCCATACATGTGGTAGGACATATAATAGTACACCACCATGTGACCCTTGACCAGTGGACTGTACCAAGCTCTACATCAACTGTGCAGAGTACCCATGTACTGACACAGTTGCATCATGTGTTATGCAATGCAATGATACCACTGTCTGTAACCAGGTCAGCTGTACACATACCAGGGGCCCTCGGTTATTTACAGCATTAGCAGATGACTGTTGCTGTACACCAGTAAACACCCTCATGTTTGGATATGACATACATGTACCTGCCCTGGATATGTACATGCCACACACACAACATATATGTAAATAGCATAGCTGTTGTTGTCCTTTGTGCAGACAGGTGGCTACAGCCATTACACACATGCACATGGAATGTAGGTCCATGGCTGCTGAATGCTAACAGTACATAAGGTGTGATATCAATGTTGACAGAGGTAACATTCCCTCTGTACCGGTCACCCATTACACCTATCATATCATACAACAGTCCATGTGTCATGTATGTCATTACACATGTCCACCAATTGCAATGCCTACAAACATGCCCAAATGACAGGATTGTAGGACCTACACACATGTACATGTAGTGGTGTGCATTCAGATACCATGCGTGTGCAGTTGCTGATGTATGCAGGTGATGTGTATCTTAGTACATCATGCAGTTGCAATGCAGCCTCAACATTGCCAACTGTATATGGTGATATGCTGAATGTATGGAAAGATGTACCTCAGGTATGGACAGATGTGTGGAAATAACTAAGTGGTGGGGCATCTTTGCAGATGGATGTTTGCTGAGGACAGCTCACAGGTGTGTCACAAGTGGTCCTACAATAACCTGTGTAACTGGTAAGCAATGGTTTTGTTAATTGAAGGGCAACACACACAACATAGACAGTGGTCAGGGTGACACCGAAGGTAAATCACTTGACACCTGTAACAGTTAAGACCTCCCATGTGCATATATCAGCACTGTTGCCAAAGGAAGCATCAGTACACTTTGTAATGCATGCAATACTGCTGTAAGTCTGTCATACATATCATGAGCTAGGCAGGTGTTTGATTCACAGTACTGGCATGTGTGGTTGCGTGTGTGTCCATATATGTCACGTATGGTGGGGAATACATCTCAATTGTTACTCACTCTCCTGTACACTGTTGTAGACATCTGTACAGACTGCAATGTAGAAAGCAGGACATAGGCAGGGGTGTGTATCTCACACATGTGAGGTATCTGTATGTGCGTGACATAGGTGTATTCAATAGTGAATGCCACAGTGTGTGTGTGTGTGTGTGTGTGTGTGTGTGTGTGTGTGTGTGTGTGTGTGTGTGTATGTATGGCTGTCTGGTCCCTGGAGTGAGGATGTATGTTACCATACTGAACTGATAAGACCCCTCCCCCCATCCAGGTGATGCAATCTACTATCCGTGTTGATGTCCCCGATCTTAGGCCATACTGACTACCTGTACATGTGTATTCTCTGTGGCATGTCATGTAGGTGCACAGTACTGTAATGATGATTTGCACATAGGCAGGGGTCCTCACCTCAACAGTAGCAACTGTGTGTGAGTGTGTGTTACTGTGTCGGTGAATCCGTGAGTGTGTGGGTGTGTTACTGTGTCACTGAATACATGTGTGTCAATACCTGAGTGTGTGGGTGCAGTTGTGTGTTGGCATCCTGTCATGGGAATGTGTATTACTGCTTCCCAATGAGGCATCACACTTCCCACTGGCCTCTACCCTTGTCATCAGCTAGACCGCTCTCTTACCTCACCACTCCATGTAACTGTACCTGTGATGTCACCCAGTATGGATGTCATGTCTGTAGCCACAGTAGCTTAATACACAGCTATCATGCTCTTGGATCAGTAGACGTGTTTGGAACGTGGGACATTCTAACTGTGATGTGGAAGCTACAAGGTGCATGCTGGTATATTCATACATACCTGTGAGTAGTCCACATTTACATATGGGACACTAACTGCAAACACTGACATCCACCGGCACATGCAATTAGACCTGAAGGAGGAAAGCAGAACATCATGACCAACATGCAGTTACTGTTGTTACACAAGACACATACTGTTAACAGTACGAAATGCATTGTACACCTGTACTACATGGTATGTCTGCTGCCTGTCAACAGTACACAACAATTGTAATCTACACTTATCTTCCTAGTCTGTTCACCCTGTGCATCAGACCATATGAGCATGTCCCTGCACCGATGGTGTGGATGACAGGGATGCGGCACAGGCATCATCATATGCACAGGGTGATAATGTTTGCCAGAGGCCTAGGCTGCACCATTGGATGACATCATGTGTGTGGGTTAGGGCCTTTGATCTAATTGGGCATGTGTGGATGTTATGCATGTGTGTGTTGCGGTGCCCTACATATGTTTCCGGTGTGTGCGTGTATGTATGCACACAGTTCTGGCATGTGTCTGGCCTACACAGGGTATTATTGACAGCTGCAGACTGTACAGGCCAGGTTTTACAGTTCACGGTGTCCGGCCATGGCCATGTGACCTGTGCCTGCCAGGGGTTGCACGGGCACTACCAGGCAGAGGTGCAGATTGGGTACTGTCTGATGACACATGTCCACTGGAACCGTGTCCCTGTTGGGACCATCCAGGGCCATGTGCACATGGCCTGCTGTGTCATGGTGTGGACAGCACAGCACCAGCTGCACTGCTGCTGCTACCGCCACTATGGGAGCGGGCATGTGAGGTAGCTCATTCACGTAGACCTGAAACAGGTGATGTAGCAGGCCTACGTCCACGTGCCCGATGCCTCACTCCTACCAGATGTTCCAACACAGACAGCTCATGCTCACGGATTGTCATGCCACGGTCAAGGACTCCAACCATGTCACCCAATCATCTATCCAAAGCTTCAGCAATCTGCTGTTGAGCATTTACCATTGCCTGGATGTTGTTGTTTAAAGAATGGACAGCAGCCCTCTGAAGCCTCTGATCTTCTCTGTTGTGCCATTCAGCATGTGCCTGTGCCTCCATTACAGCCTGAAACATGCATCTGGTGACACCAGCTGCTGTGCTCTGTCTTGCAGGGGCATGTTGGCCAGAGGTCCTCCTATGAGCAGCACTGGCCACGTGCCTGTGTGGGGCATCACCAGTCAGTTGGCTGACACCATGGTGTGCAGGCACACCTTCCATAGCCCCCACACTTTCCTGTTCCAAGCTACCACATGCCAACTGTCCTTCCTCTATGGCCACTGGTGATGGGGTATGTGTAGGCATGAGATCTGTGTGCGGGGATGAGGGGATATAGGTGGAATGGCAACCAATGGCACAGATTCAGCCCCTGACAACCCTGCCTGTGCCTCAATCATATGTTCATCATCACTGCTAGAGTCTGTGGGGACACTAACATCAGATGGACCACAGGAGGGGAATGCACCTACATCACCTGTGATGGGCAGACAAGAACTGTACATTACAATCTATACAAAAGACACACACGCAGACACACACACAGACACACACACACACACACACACAGACACACACACACACACATGCTATGGCACCCAACATGCATGTGATATGACAGAAGGCATGCAACATGCATGTGATATGGCAGACGGCATGCAGTGCAGACAATAATAGTGGTAGTTATCATACATCCCTGGGTTGCACACAACAGCATGCATGTGTCATAGCAGAAGGCATGCAAATTACACAATCATAGTAGTAGTTAGCATACATCCCTGTGTTACACCATGTAGACCAGCACAGGTTAACAGTACACCTGCCTGATGTGTGGCATATGACCTTGACAATCACATGTAGTATGACATGTGATCTGCTGATGTGTGCAATGACATGCATACATGTTTAACACAATGGTGTCCTGTCAAATATACAGTGGGGTAATGGTGTCCCAATGCAGTGTTGTCTGTCTGCCCTACAGATATACTGCACATTTAGCTGATGTGCATGGCCATTGCAGGGAATCATGAGGCATCTCTATTGCTATACAGTGTGAGTTACAGACACAGTTCATAGCCATGACTGTGTTCAGATACAATACATATATACTGTGGAATGTGACCCACATCACTGAGGTGTATACACACTAAACCATGATGTGGAATGTGTGACACAGGTCACTGAAGGGTATACGGATGACACCCCTGCACATCTGCAACCATATTGCTGCTGCCTGGCAACTATGGCCAGACATGGCAAACTCGTCGGTACACCATGTCCCACATGACATCTGTGTACCACACACACACACACACACACACACACACACACACACACACACACACACACACACACACATGAGGAGCAAGGATGACATTGATGTCTGACACCAGCAAGGGGAATGTACTGTATCTGTGGGCTGATGTGGATACTGTACAGGTGACTGCTGTCATGTCGTGACACACTCAAGATGTTCAACACATCTTATGTGGTGGATTGATGTCATGCCTACACAAGATGTGCACAGGCCTGTAGGATGTCTAGTGTTCCACATCTGCAATATAACCATTACACAAAGGCCATAGTTGGACCATGTGGAGCCAATGTATGACAGGGTGTACACACAAGCACATCACGTCTACTGTGTGTGTTGCTTCATGTCTCTGGCCATCCTCCATGGCCATGTGTGTACATGTGTTGGCCAAATTATTGTGATGGGCATCTATTTCACATGTCTGTGTTGTCCCATATGACATACACCCATAGATGTCATATGCTCCACTGACGACAGGGTTATGCAGACAAAGGGTGGTATGTTTGGTATGTGGGATATGTTTTTCAGGATAGTTAGGCAGTGTTGCAGCCAGGCCACTAGATGTCATGGACATGTCAAGATAGCACATCACATTGTGTGACATTCATAGCAGGGCTATGATCCACACCAGTGAATCCTGTGGGCTGGCCATACTCCAGCTCACTGTGTAGTACTGTTTGTATTCCCCACATGTGTAGTTCTGATCTGTAGTACATGTCCCTACAGTGAACAGCACCTCCACCATTGTATGCACAGCTGTCCACACATCTGGCAATGACAGTTTGTGAGGTTTCATGTCGGTGTTTCACATAGTTTGCAAGTATTGCACATGGGTAGCCATTGTGATGCATTGCAGGTCCGACCTGTATATTGTGACAGGACCATACATTATGTGTACATGTGGTAAATGGCCACATGGCAGATAGATCTGTGCATTAAGATGCCTGATAAATAATAACAGTCTCACCTGCAATGGGCTGCTGTCACAGTGGAATGCCAGAGGTACCTAAATAGGAGTAACACAGCAGTATGATCATTATCCATGCCTGTATGATAGCTACAGGGTGCAATGTGCATGTTAACACATACACCAGTACAATAGACTATACTATGGAGTATGCACATGTGTGCATACACAGAGTAGCATACTATAGTATGCATGTGTGTATACATGCCTTGCATATGATGTTACATTACATATTGTACAGTGACACATGTAACTATATGGAATATAGTTGTTATAGGTGCAGTAGTGACTTACCAGGCAACTCCAGGCTCGGTGGTTGAGAGACACCCACCTCCACAATATCGGCTAAGGCTTGTGGATGTTGTTCTGCAGGTGTCCCCAGGTTGGCCAGTAGCTCCTCGGTATGTGTGAGTGGGGGCTGGGTTGGTGGCCCACCACCTGTTGCACCTTGTTCCCTGGTGATTGCATTTGCATGCTGTTTTGCCCATCTAATGAGGTCTGTACAGTGTCTGTGCACCTGCTGGTATGTGCGGTTGTGGCCACCCACATCATTAACCCTCCTGCAAAGTTCCATCCACAGGGCATCCCACTGCTGTGCATCCTGTGGCACATGGCTGAACAGGATATCATGATTGTCATGTAGGTATGGGATGAGGGCCTCATCCTCCAAGTGGGTATAAGGGGTAGCCTTGCATGCAGCATACCTGGAAGACATAATGATGGAGACAGGTCACAGTAACTCACAGAGACATACAGAGCTACAGCTGAACATACATGTGTATCACATTTATTATGATTAAATAGTTGTCTTTGCAAATCTACATGACACTGACACCACTGACATGTTTGTGTCACACACATTTGACACTCAATGGTGATTGGATATTATCACCATATATGTGTGTGTGTCACCTGATTACATTGCTCATACTCCATGTGGATGCTGTCTTGATGTGGGCATGTCTGTTTGCCTGTACTGGTGTTCTTACCTATCAGCACATGGCTGGATGTGTCCACATTAATGCAGTCAACCTTGATGCTGTGTATATGTCACATATAAAGACTTACACTGCCTTAACGGACATGACCTGTGACCCTGCAGACTTGCTCATGGAAGGTTTTACATGTATGTGTTTTGCCATATACATCTACATGGCACTGTACAGCAGTTCAACATCCTGCCATGTATCACCTGTGTTGCACATGTGATACACATGGGACACTGGCTAGCCAGATGGTATTTGCAGGGATGGATATCAACTATAGCATGTACAGTCAAAGTCAACTAGTAGGCTATATGCCCTGGGCCATGTATGAATCTAGGATGAAAGGTTACCTAGCTGTAGCTGACAGGTGGGTCTCTGGGGCCAGGTGGAGCAGTGCCACATAACTGATCCACAGGGTTAATGATACATTTACCATGCGGTCATCACACCATGTCTGAGAGGGGGCCAATGTGCAGCTTTGCTGGACAGGAATGCATAGTATGGCAGGACTATGTAAAGTGTATGGGACAAGGATCTGTCCAGCATGTGGTGATCCTAGTACTAGGAAGGTGGATGTCCATGAAGTATGTGTTTGAGATCAGGATGTGTACGTGTAGCATGTCCAACATCACTGGGTTGGACATGGCTTTATTCAGGGTAGGCATCATGCTACATAGTGGAGATGGGGATTGGGAAGGCTGGTGTAGGCCATCTGAACATGGCCAATACCCCTTAAAGGAAATATGTGATCTGATATGGGTCACTTGAGTGTTGAGTATGGCTGGACAATGATCTCTATATTCATGGATGGCACCCTGTCATGATTAGGGTTGCCACATATGACTACCTGACAGGTGTGGTGATGTAACTATCACAGGAAAGACAACTGCCCAGCTGCATCCCTTACACACAGTGTCCATTATGTTGACCGCTGCCTAGGTGGTAGTTCATGGGTACAGGGTTATTAACATAGGGGTGACAATGCAATATGTAGCTGTCAGATTGTGCCCATATGTCACACACCTCACCCACAAAGCCCCTTCTGTATGTTGTCCACAACACTCTGAGTCAGCTATTGCTCCTAGGTCATAGTCATTTGCATACTTCAATAGGCAGATGCCTTCTGTTAGTCTGTGTGGTATAGACTACAATGAGGGGAGTACAATGAATTAACCCTGTCTTACTGTAGCTGGCACTGGTGTGATGTGCATGTATTATTCAGACACCTTCTGTAGTGTTGGTTCTGCCAGCAGTCCCATTGCAAAACACTCCTGTGACATAGGAATGTACATCTAGTATACTGAGTGTAGGTGGAACACAGTATGGGTGATGATGTCCTATGACCTGGCAAGGTTATGATATGCAGTGTGAAATCAACCTTACTGTCATCTACATCTGTACTGCTGACATCAAATAATTTGATCAAGGTTCATGGCCTTTCAGACCAGACTCAGCAGGGTAGTAGTGCAGTACTTCCCATTATCAGTGGTGTCTCCCCTTTGTGGGTTGTGATACCTGTTGGTGTGCACCATTCAGTGTGTACACAGCCTGACATGAAGCTATGTTTTACATGATGTGTATGTGGAGAGCAACTTGTTTTGCCATATGTGTATGATACAACCTGGGATGTGGACAGGTCCCATGCAGCCTGAGTGCAGCTTGTACCTGCATAGTTGTGGTTACAGGGGCTCTGTAGTGTACATGGATATATGATTGTGTACCTGTTGGGGGGCAGTGTGTTTATGTTATCCAAGACCCTATCTGGATTGCTTATTCATGCTCAGCACTTGTTCAGAACTTGTAAGCACTACGTAAGCTACTAATTACTATAGCACTCAATCTTCCTCATTACCTAGAGGTAAACAGTTTTTGTACATACTTTTCTCACTTGCTTAGAGTAAAATAGCTCTTGTACTCACTTTCCTCACTTATCTAGGGGAAAATAGTTTTATATTCAGGCATGTCCAAGGGTCAGCTCCCAGTGTTCTCTCCTGTCTATCTGATGAATCTGGACATCTTGAGGCAATGTAGACATTGCCTCATGTACACAGACAACCCTCTCCACCTACCACCCAACACTACAACCTGTGAGAGATGCACTTATCTAGCCAAACTGGAGGTAAAGCTCTCTCCAACCAAGACTGACCCTGACAGTCATGTGGAGAAGGTAAACATTTGCACCACACCACACTCATCACATAGTCTCACTAAATCTACACCACCATAATCCACACATAGTAACACAAAACATTCACGGAGGCTCTCAATAATAATCTGTCTAAGCAACAGAGACCTCCAAAGTGGAAATGCAAGCAGCCTCCATCCCCCAACACAACCCCAATGGCACATAGCCCACAGAGTCAGTGTGCCACTCAACCACAGCCAATAAGGCAAATCAACGTACCCAACACACTAGTCATAGGTGACTCTATAGTCAGGCACACTGATGTCCCACTCACCAGGCTAAACAAGGAGAAGGTTACTGTCAGCTGCCTGTCGGGTACCAGGATCCGCCACATAACCCATGCACTCAGGTCACTCCACAACAAGTACAAATATGACTCTGTCATTGTCCATGTTGGTGTGAATGACCTGAGATGTACCTCCCTGGACTACATGAAAAGAGACATGGAAGAGCTCTCCGATCTTGTAGGCCAGGCAGGTATGACCCTAGCCCTGAGTAGCATTCTGCCATCACCCAGAATGATACCGCAGTATGAGGACAAAATGATTGACTTCAACAATTGGCTAAGCTTCTGGTGTCATTCTAAGGGGATCCAGTATCTGTCTGCTTGGGATGACATGGTCGACAGACCACGATGCTTTGCCACAGATGGCCTGCACCTGTCACCCCTGGGATTCTGGATACTGGCTAAGGCTCTTGCTGCCCCTATAGTGCCTTCTTTAGGCAAGGTTCAAATAACATATTCACCACCATAACAGGAACAGGCAAGCACAAACTGAGGGTAATGCTACTCAATGCTGGAAGTCTAAATCTCAAAATGCACTCACTCGAGGCACTCCTTGTAATGGAGAACATCGATATCTGTGCAGTGACTGAGACCTGGTTCAAGGCTCCAGAGAGCACCCCTGCACTACCAGGCTATAACTCATAGCACACTTTTCGCCATGTAACCTGGACCGGAACACCCAAGGTGGAGGTGTGTCCATATTCATTAAGGATATCCACCCCTCCAGGCTAGTTGCTTAGCACAATGCATCCGAGGTTATCCAAGTGCAACTACCTCTGGGCTAAACTGCAATCCAAATCGTAGCTTGCTACAGATCTCCCACCATGCCCCAAGATTCCCACTCCTCTTTTCTTGATGTACTGGAAATTATTAGGGTTCAACCAAACACCCTACTAATGGGTGACTTCACCTACCCCACCATTAACTGGGAAAACTACTCGTGTACCAACTCATTAGCTCAACGCTTTCTGGAATTCATAAACACCAATGCCCTGGATCAACTTATCCACACACCCACCAGGGGCAACAATATCCTAGACCTAGGCATTACCAACATGAGTGACCGGTGTTCCACACCTGAAGTCAACTCCTCGTTGGTCCGATCCGACCATAAGCTAAACACCCTTGATATCCACATCCCGCCCCCACCCCATTAAGGAAACCACAGTATAATATTTCTACAAAGCCAACTTCATGCTTCTTAAGACAGAAGTGGTGAACTTCATGACACCCATGCAGATGGACAATACAGTTACAACTGCTGAATCCTACACAAATGCACTCTATAAGCACTTACACGAGTGCATGGATCATGCTATCCCAAACAGAACCAAGATGCTATACTCCTAATTAAGGAAGCCAATCTGGTGGTCCCCTGCCATAAACAAACTGTACAACAGAAGGAAGACACTGTTGCAAAAGAGAGTACAATCCCATGTGTGGAGGAGCTCCCTGGTCAGCCTCAGTAAGAAGCTGAGATCCCTTATAAGATCCTCCAAAGCTAGCTACGGAAACAAAACCACCACTAATTCCAAGGACAACCACAAAGCATTCTATAGCTATGTCAAATATCTCAATGTCAACACCCAGATCTGCTCTGAGTTACAGCACAAAGGCATGAACATTACAGAACCAACTGATATTGCCAACATCCTGGCAGATAGGTTCAGTGCTACCTTCCCCCTCTCACCCCTAAAGGGCCCATATCTATACAGGAAGAATGCAGAGTCCCTGTAATCACAACTATGCAGGTAAAAGCTGCACACTCTAAAGCCAATATCACAGCATCCATGGGACTGGACAACATCCCAGGCTGCATTTTACATGAACTTCAGAATGTACTGGCTCCCCACCTATGCACCATGTTCAATAATAGCCTCACATCAGGCTTTGTGCCCCCTGAATGGCACACAGCAACAGTTATCCCACTCCACAAAGGTGGTGCCACAATGGACCATGGGACCTATTGCCCTATAGGCCTGACTAGCCTGGTCTGCAAGGCTATGGAGCACATCATCATGGATCTCAGTCACAGAGACATTGGGTACCTCCAAACCTTTGACCCTCCCAGTTTGGCTTTGTTAAGGGCAGACCATGCCTCCTAAACCTGGTGGACTTCTTTGAGACAGTTACCAAGGCATTAGATGAGGGTAAGGAGGTCCACACAGCCTACCTTGATCTCTCAAAGGCTTTCAACACCATTCCCCATTCTGGTATTATCGACATACCCATCCACCTGAACATTAACCCCTATGTCATGAGATGGTTTGCAAAGTGGCTCATGGACAGAACCCACACAGTGGGAGTTGCATACCCTAGGTCCGACTGTAAACCAGTTACAAGTGGCATCCCCCAGGGCTCAGTCCTAGGACCCCTCATGTTCGGTATATACTTCTCTGAGGTACAGGCAAGCACAGGAGGGCTTTGGCTGAAAAGGTTTGCAGATGACTGCAAACTAGGGGCCATAATTGTTTCCCCAGCTGATACAGACACCCTCCAGAAGGGTCGCACTGAGATGGATACCTGGTGTCAATATCATGGCCTCAAGCTGAATGCCAAAAAGTGCATAGTCATCCCCTTTGGATAAAACTAATTACCCATGGACTACCACATAGGTGCTAGTCCCCTACATACAGAAAAGGTAATAAGGGATCTGGGAACCCAAGTAGATAGCAATCTCTCCTTCGATAACCATAATGCCAAGGTGGTTAAAATATCCTTCTACGTGGCCCCCTAATCTCTAATGGGTTCACATCCAGAACAAAGGAGGCCATTGTGCCTCTCTACTCATGACTTATTAGACCCATTAAAGGATACAACACCCCATTTGGGATGTACCTTACAAGACAACTGCAACAGCTTGAAGACCACAACAGTACCACACCAAGAGGATTACTGACCTCAAACAGATGACCTATGCAGCCCAACTAAAGAAACTCCAGCTGTACTCGGTTGCATACCGCATACTCACAGGTGATCTCTGCTTGACATACAAGGCCCATGTCCAACCCAGTATTGCTGGATATGCTCCACCTAAACAGAAGCCCCTGAGAGCCACATGCTCTAGGGATATACACCTAACCACAATGATGACTAGGACGTGCTGGATGGATAGATTCCTGACCCGGAGACTCCCCATGCTTTGGAACATGATTCCAATGTACATCAGGCAGGGCCCCTCACTAGCACTCTTCAAGAGAAACCTTGACGGGTGGATGGGAGACAGACATGTACCCTGGGGATCACTGCAGTGGCTCTGCTGGACAGAGGCACAGGGAACTAATGGCTCTGCCATTCAGAGGCACAGGGAACTAACCTAAGGGGGTGGTGGAAGCCAACACACTCTAGCTAGGCTTATAAATACCCTTGGGCAGACAGCCTAGTACCTACCTTTGAACTTATTACATGTCTTATGTGCATGGATAGTTAACTAGCTCTTCCATTTTACTTTGCTATCATGCTGATAAACTGTCGGGTGACTACAAGTCATATGTATCCTGTTATTGTGTATTGTAAATGCCAATAGACATAACTAATGTTTGCCTAACATAACAGTAATGCTATGTAACTTGTAATACATATCTGCCTACAATACTGTACATTACACAGTTATTGGCACAATATCCCACAATGCAAATCATAATTGCACAGTAGGCCAACCTTCGACATGTTATTCTCAGTAATACACCCATACATATGCCTACTGTTACAATATATCAACATATACTATCCCCTGTTATAGCACATACTTGTTGGACCAACCCTGCCACTGACAGTGGCTGGTGAGGAATTGTTGGGTTCAAAGCCCTTATATAGCATCCCTTGTGGTGTATGCGGTGTTTGCCTTGTGACCTACAGCAGTACACACATAAATACTACAAGCGTTACTATGCTCAACAATACATCACTACAAGATAACTGTTTCCACTATATGCATTGTGTACACTTTAAATATTACAGAACAGGTACTACATACACAGACATACTGAGTGTTCTACATACCTTATTAGTAACCCGAGGTGTCGTTGACTGTTATTTCAATCCTTTTCAGTTTGTGTTTCAATCTTCTTTGTAATGTTCTGCTGGTATATACAGATGGTTTGAATGTGTGATAAGCCATCCTTTTATAGTTAAATATCGGTAACATGTGCTATCCTGACCACCAATTGGTGTTCCAAAGTAGTTAATTAGATGCACATCAGCTGTGCAGCTACTCCATTAGCCAATACCATGGCAACAGTGGTGTATAATTGAGTACTCCACTTGGGCATTGTCCCTTTGCCTTACTTTCGAGGAAGATGGCCTGGATGTGTTGTTTGTGATGTATTTCAACAGCTATATGGAGACAGACAGAGATATATTAGCTTCATGACTCCCGTGGATTGTGTGTAATGGCTAGAAGATGTTGTTCTACATGTGAGTACAGCTGTTATATTTCAGAACATTGCTACTTATGCAGGGTTTGTTTGTACCTGATACTTCTGCAGATGTTTCAGTCTGGCAAGGATGTTTGGGCAGCTCAAGGCTGTATGGCTATGCATGAAATGTTAGGTGGTTTACAGTGTGCTCACCAGACATCTTTGGTTTGGTGTACATGTGTATCATACTGTGCTGTTAATCAGTAATTGGTAACACTTCCTGGTGTACACACAACCCTCTGAAATGGGATTAGTGCAAACAAACCCTGTAACATCAGCAGCTGTTCCATTGTATAACAGCAACTATTTCACATAGGGCCATGTTAGTGTGTCTCTGACAAGGTATGTTAAGGCTTCTGCAGATGTCGTACAGTGAGTGAATGATTTGTGATGTTATTACAGTTTGTATTGTAATTTGTTTGGGTGTGGGGAGATGTTGGTGGGTGTACATAGCAGATGCAGGTGTGTAGGAACTGCTTTTATACATAATCGATATGTGTGAGGGTTCCTTCCCTATTTGAACACCTATCCTTTAGTGGACTAATACTATGGTAATTGCAGGCTGATTCATTAAGGCACTGTTAATTGGTTCCTGTATAGCATGCAGGTGATGTTAGTCCTTGAATCCTTTCGGCAATACATCGGAATGTAATAAAGTGTTGCTACATGAAAGCTGTGTATTTCTGTCATAGGTATTTGCAGTCATTGGAGTTGTGTTGGTGACTGACCCTCTTTGGCTAGGGTTGCCACCTTTTCAAATGGCCATAGTGGGACATTTTCGGGACACACATCAGATTTTACAGGCCGACACAAACCCACGGTCAGTACAAAGGATAGAACTTTCCTTTTTTGCCTAAATATAAGCTTATTCTTGTAGCAGTTTAGTTGCTTATCCTGTTTCTTGTAACATGTAGGTATTTTAGATACAGAAAGAACTATTGTATGCAACTATTACATTACATATGGGACATAATTATGTCCTACAATCTCAGGACATTTGCCACATTTAATATTTTTGGTCAGGACACAACTGCCCAAAGAGGGACTGTCCCTCGCAAAGTGGGACAGGTGGTAACCCTATCTTTGGCTCATGTCCATAGCACATATTTGTAATAGTGTATAGGCATATACTCTCCATATCCTTTGTTCATAAAGTTTGGTCATGGCAGAATGTGTGATTGCTATGGTCCATGTTATACTCATATATGAACACTTCAACTGCTGTATATGGGATACCTATGGAATCCCGAATGCACACAATTCTGACGCCCACAGTACCGGGCCCAGACTCCCATACCCCACATTACCGACAGCGACAGTCAAACTCATGAAAGTAACACAAACATGGAACACACACACGCACACACAGACACACTGCTACCCACCACATCCAAACAAACCATCCTACACTATGTATGAGCAGGTGGGCAAGCCCCCCTACACCCACATGTGGGTGGCTGCACCCCCTACTTTAATATTCTACCTCCTAGATCGCACAAACAGATGCACAAAGCAAACCCACACCCACACATTACAGTCCCCCAGGAACACACACCACACTCAGAACACACACTTACACACACTACAGCCCTCAGAAACACACTTACACACAGTAACCTACCTGAACCGCAACACCAGAAGCACTGACTAAATGTCCCTTAACATCGGGATTTTAAACCTCGCACTTCTGGTGTTTCGGTACTGTGGTCTTTCGGTCTTTAAGCCTCGTGATTATGCGTCGGTATGTCAAGCATTCGGTATTTGGTAGGTATCCCATTTATATGTACCTCCATGGTTATGTAGATGTTGTTAACCTATCTATATATCTACATATATATGTATATCCCCATATATCGACATATCTCTCTCTCTCTCTCTCTCTCTCTATATATATATATATATATATATATATATATATATATATATATATATATATATATATATATATATATATATATATATATATATATATATATATATATATATATATATATATATATATATATATATATAGCATACACCTTTCATTGGGTACATGCCGGTTTGTCCTATTTCCACACATTCCTCCCTTTTGTGTTTTAACCTGTCAGAATACACAACTGCCATTGGTACATCTCAGGTAGCTTAGTGGTAGGTTATTGTGAAGATTGAGTACATGGTTGCGTGTTCTAATCCTGGCAGTGGTCATTTTACCTCTCAGAGCAGGCACTGGTAGTGCAAGGGTGATTAATGCACATTTCAGCGGTTGTGTGTTCCAAATGTTTATTATTCTGTGGAATACTACCTATATATGCAAGCTGTGGTTAAGGTATACTATGTAACATGTAAATCATCTCTGACTTTATTGGGATTTGAACCAGGACTGCACAGATATTATGCAAATGCTGTAGCCATTACACTATTGACATTAACGTTCCTTCTGCCTATTTCCTATGTCCATGAATCCTATGTGTAAGCTTGGCTACACAACAGGCGGAGCCACCCACACCCAGTGAGCTTCTCGAAATACCGACATGACACATGAATTGAGAGACTATACATTAACATCCTAACTACATTTGGCATAGCCACTCACTGACACACTTCAGGGGAAACCTTGATGTGTGACTGGCCAACAGTATATACACCCCTGGGATCATGTGTCCCAGACACATACAGCCAGGGTGTGGGGGAGCCACTCCAGTTCTACAGCTGCAAGACCTGTTGGGGAAATTGAATGCTGTTGGTTTGTCATGTTAACATGCCCTTTTGAGATCACTATGTGCCCCTATCACCCTACAGCACACCAGTCTTCAACAGCTTCCAGCAACTCTGCCTGGAATCACTTCATTGGCTATGCTTGACAGAGGCTCAGTTACTTCATCAATGGTGCAGGTAAAGCCACCACACTGTAGCTATGCTTCTAAATGCCCTTGGGCAGATAGCCTACTACCTATCTGTGAACCTCTACAGTGCAGGCCATCTCCAACATCATATGTGATTATACAGAGTTTTCTGATCACAATATACAGTGTAAATTCACCATGTAGTCAGACAACAGTTAAGTACAGCAATAGCATACAGACTACTGATACATAATCACACCAAAAGCCTATCTTGGAAGCTAGTGGACATGTATAGGTTTCAGGCTTTGTATTGCTTACCAGTAGGTTACCTACAGGAAAGATGGGACACAAGCACAGATGGGATACATGCCTGCAACAATGCCATACCAACTTGCATGTGTCAGCCTAAGGCTTTGGAATGCTGGGCAAGGCTATTGGCACCCCCATGGTGCCATTTTTAGGCAGGTCTCAGAGGTGAATCTCACCTCCATGAACTGCACAATAGTGGAACCAATGAGGGTTAGGCTACTCAACACCAGGGGTAGTACTCACAACATGCACGCACTCACAGCACCCCTCAGTATGGACAACATCTACATCTGTTCTGTGACTGGGACCTGTATAAGGCTCCTGTGAGCACACCGGCACTACCAGACTACAACCCATAACACACATTTCAGCCACTGTACATGGACTGGCACAGACATGGAGGGGGTGTATCCATATTCATCGGGGATACCTACACCTCCAAGTTAGTGGGGCAGCATGATACCTCTGTGATCATCCATGTGCAGCTAACATCAGCCACGACTGCAATGCAAACTGTGAGCTGCTACAGATAACCCTCCATGACCCAGGAGCACCACTACAACTATCTGGAGACAGTGGTAAACATGACAGTCCTACCAGACACCCTGTTATTGGTCAATGTCGGCTACCCTACACTTAACTGGATAACCTACTCGAGTATTCACTTCCAGGCCCAGCACTTCCTGGGATTTATCACCTCATATGGCCTGTATCAGTTGGTAGATGGACTAACGAGAGGTGAAAACATACTAGAAGTGGTAATCACTGACATGTGCAACAGGTGCACTACAGCAGAGGTAAACCGGTCACTGTTTAGATCTGACCATGAACTATTCACTGATGATTTCTACTCCCAACCATCTCCCCCACCCAAGGAACACACAGTGAATACCTTTCCTACAGCTAAATTCACAGTACTAATGACAGAGGTGGGAGGGTTCACAGCCCCCATGCTCAGGGATGACACTGCTCAAGATACAGACAGAATTACGAATGCACTCTATAAGCACCTACAAAGATGTATGGGTCATGCCATCAATGGTAAACCAGGACTAGCTACTCCTACACAAGGACACCAGTCTGCTGAACCCCTGCATTATACAGGCTATACAACAGAAGTAGTACAGTAGTCCAGAACAACAGCAAATCCCAAGACATGCAGATGTCCGTGACCAGTATTAGCAAGATACTTATGTTACTCATGTAATCATCCAAGGCTGACATCCACAGGTAAATAGGCATGGATTCAGAATATGACCACAAAGGCTTCTTTGGCTATGTCAAGGATGTAAGCAGTAACACACAGATTTGCACTGTGCTGGTGCAATATTGCACTGAATATACTGACCCTACTGATATCACCAACACACTTGATGATACATTCGGAGCAAGCTTCACCCCTACTGGGCCCACAACAATACCCAAAATGTACAGTATCCCAGACATCTGAGACATACAGGTGGTAATGGCCCTTTCAAATGGCATGACAGAGCATCAATGGAGGCAGATGGTGTCCCAGACTGCATCCTGCAGACACTACAAGACAAAGTGACCCCCGCCTAATATAGCAATTCAACATCAGCCTCTACACAGGCTACATGGCCATTCACTGGTGCATGGCAACAGCTATTACACTCCACCAAGGTGGTGACACAACTGACCATGGTAACTACCACCCCATAGGCCTGAGTAGCCTGATCTGCATGGCTATGGAGTGCATCCTCATGGCACTCATTAACATAGACAATGGTAACCTCCAGACACTTGACCCAACCCAGGTCACCTTGATTGAGTGCAGATCATGCCTACTGAACCAGTTTGACATCTTACAGCCACCTAGACTTTAGGTGTGGGGTGTGGTAGTTCACACATACTACCTGGACCTCGCCAAGGGTTTTGACACCATTCCCCACTCAGGTATTATTTCTACACTCACCAGCCAGTACATACACCCATACATCACAGGTTGGTTTGCCAACAGGCTTACACACAGAACCCACATGGTAAGCCTAGCAGCCTCCAGGTCCAACTCTTGACCAGTCACAACTGGTGTCCCACAGGACTCAGTCCTGGGACCCCTACTGTTTGCCATATACTTCTCAGAGGTATGGGCTAACACAGGTGGACTACAGCAGGCCATGTTTGGTGATTACTGCAGACTGGGAGCCATAACTGACAGTCCAGCTGTCACAGACATCCTTCAAGGGGCCTCACATAGACCAACACAGGGTGTCAGAGTGATGGCCTCCAGCTAAAGGCCACATACTGCATGGTCATTCCATTTTGGGAAACTACACACACACATATTAACACATGAGTGGCAGACAGTATAATTCAGATGATGTAATGGGTATGTGGGGACTACATTACATAGTGATCTCTCCTTTGACAGTCATATGTGCAAAGTAGTTAGGACATCCATCTATGTAGGCCATCTGATTACTTAAGGGTTCACATCTAAACAGACTTAGGTTATTGTGCCCCTTTACTCATCAGTCATCAATCCCATCATCGAGTATGATAACCCATTTTGGATGTACCTCAGAAGACACATCTGACAGCTGGAAGGGCCATGAATGTACCTCGCATAGAGGGATAATGCCCTCAGACATGTGTCCTATGCTGCCAGACTGCATAAACTCATGCATTACTCAGTGGCATCTCGTTTACTCAGAGATGATATTTGCTGGCCAACAAAGCCATGTCCAAGTCAGGCTTAATGGATATGCTCCACCTATGGGCATCCATGTCACAGTGAGCCACACACTGTAATGAGCTACACCTTGCCACAACCATAACTGGAAGATGCTGGAGTGACAGATTCCTGTCATGGGTACTCCCCATTATTTGGAACTACATCCCTGATTACATTATATGGAACCCCTCACTAACACTCCAGGGAATCCTTGCAGAGTGGGTGGGGAACAGTGGATACACCCCAGGGATCCTGCAATTGGCTCTGCTCCACAGAGGGACAGTTAGTTAATCAATGGGGTGGTGACAGCAGACACATTTTGGCTATGCTTATGACTGGCCTTGGGCAGTTAGGCATGTACCTACCTATGTATCTATGAACCTATACATACAGTATGGACACATGCTGATAGCTTAATTTACTGTTCAGGTATTGACTTACCTTGTGCCAATGGCAGTTGTGTGTACAATAGTTGAGGGCTGCCTATGTAGGATGCACACAGTAGACCACCTATACATGACAATTTACAGGTGGTCGTGTGTGTGCCATCCATGTTTGCTGTGTGTGCAGGTGGAGAAGGGTGTCAGTCCATAGGTGCCTACACTGTCAGTGTGTGTGCTATACATTCCCTCTTTGCCAAGGCATGGGCATACTGGGCATGCCTCCATCTGCCTACTGGGGCTGGCACAGGGTGTTCATGGTCTGAGTCCCTCTGTGCCTGTGGGGCCCTTGGCAATGGTGGTGGGCTGTGAGGGCCTTCACCATTCTGTCCCTGCTGCAGCTGTTTCCACAGGATCATATTGTGTAGCATGGCACATACTATGAAGATGTGGGCACACGTGCCTGGAGAGTACTGCAAGGCTCCACCAGATATGTCCAAGCAATGGAACCATGATTTCAGCATCCCAAACACATGCTCTATGATGATTCTGGTTTCTGCGTGTGCCTCATTATGGCATTCTTGCATGGCTGTGTGTGCATTTCTGATGGGAGTCATCATCCACGGTTCCAGTGCATAGCCAGCATCCCCCACCAGGTGGCCATATGGGATGTCCCCCTGGCAAATACCTGATACAGCTGTGAGGCATGCCAGATGTGGGAGTCGTGATAGCTTCCAGGGCTGCCAGCACACACATCCATGATAATGCCCTGGGCATTGCACATGACCTGGCAGTTGATGGAGGGGTATCCCTTGTGGTTTATGTAGTGCCTACCCTGCTCACCGGGTGGTGTCTTGATGTGTATGTGCATGCAGTCTATTGCACCCAGTACCTCTGGGTAGTCTGCCACATGGTGGAAGAGATGCATATTGCTGGCCAACTCCTCCTGCATTCGGGGAAGTATATGTGCTCATTGGCATGTGGTAACATGGCATCCAGGAACTGGTGGAGTACCCTGGATGCTGATGCCTGTGAGATCCCCATGATATCCCCAGTTGGCCTTTGAAAGGTACCTGTGGCTAGTATTCTCAAGCTTACACATACCTTCGTGTCCACTGGGATGGGTTCCCCTCTGTTATTTCTGGCTCTGAGGCATGGCTGGCACAGCTCAACAAGTTGCTGTATGGTGTCCCTGTCCACCCTGTAATGCTCTACTATCTCCAGATCATGTAGCCCCTGGCAGGTTACCCTGGGTCTGAACACTCTTCTCCTCCTCCGGTGCCTGAGATGGTTGTCAGCATCATCCTCCACACCACTGTCAGTCTCCAACACATGCTGGTGAATCAAAGCTATGGCAGCCCCTAACATGTACATATTAAAAGTTCCCCATCTGTATACACCAATGGTGCAGAGTGTCTGGGAATACACAAGTGTGTGTGTGGGGCTTTCACACTTTATACTATTGTGCAATGGATGCTGCTGGTGTAATTGGGTGTGTATGTGCAATTCCAGCTGCAGGGTATCTTAATTATGGGTTTTACAGCAGGTACTGCTATTGTGGGGCCTTTGGTGTTGACTTACGCTTGGCTGCCATGATTCATCTATTGCCCTTTACTTCACTTTTCAACCCGATTCCCCTCCCATTGTCAGGCATGCATCCAGCTGCCTGCTTTCTTGTTTTGTACTTTCCCAACCCAGGATTGTGTTGCAAAATGTGTTATGTAGCTGATCTACTGCAAGTTTGCTTTGTTCTGCTGTGACAGTTCTCTTTTCTTTGCAGTATGGCACCTTCCCTTTCCTGTTCTGCAGGTAGCTGCTAGCAGCCTTGTTAGCTGTTGTCAATGGCCCACTGTGAGTTCCTAGGTGTTAATTACTCATTTGTACTCCAATTACCATGCTGCAGCATTTCCTTATTGTCTTCCCATATCCTTCCTGTTTCAGCTGTGGTGCGTGCCATGCGCAGCCATTTACTGGGCTTCGAGTGTGTTTTCATCCACGTTCACATGCACTTTCGGTTACCTTGTGTGCTCTCAGCTAAGCAAAGCTATGGCTACTTCCACATCCCTATCCTGCGGCTTTGCTTAGCAATAGGCAACCCGGATTAGCAATGCTCCAACGTGCTTACAGCTAAGGTGGCGCACCCCTCTCTTGATGTCATGTTTATCTCCAGGCCACACCTTGGTGTTGTACCACTACACTATGTGGTACATCCTTACACCGGCGGGGATTTTGCGATTCAGTATTACTTGACTCACTTGCATGGCATTGACTACTAATTCCTAGTTACAGCGCAGAACACCGTCACAGACCCTTAGCAACCCTTGCACCATGGTTGTGGTGTAACATGTGTCCCATTGACTATTATGGGGAATTCATGAAATGCATTTTCATTAACAACCTTCACTCAATCATCCCTGATACAACAGTTATCCAATATGCAGACGACTCCACCTTAGTCTGTGCCACCTCCAACCTTCCTGAACTATTGACTAAAACTCAAACAGCTTTTTCCACTACCGAAAACTGGATGCACCAAAACCATCTCTCACTCAACTCTAACAAATCTAAAATTCTTCTGTTTCCTCCCTCCAGAAACTTCTCCTTCGACAAGAATGCTTTCAAAGTCCTTAACCAAAGCAACTCTGCCATAGAAGTGGTCCCTTCCGCAAAACTCCTCGGCATTACCATAGACGAACACCTTAAATTTGATATCCACATCCAACAAAACATCAAGAAAACCCATCAAAAGCTAGGCATGCTCTATAGAAATAACCGCTTTCTCTCCAACTCCACAAGGCAAACTATTGCTAATATCTACCTCCTACCCTCTCTATTATATGGAGCCCCTCTACTAACTAACATATCTTCTTCCAACACCTCTAAACTCGAAACTTGCTATAATAAAATCTCCAAATTCGCAACTAAATCCAAAACCTCTACTCACCACTGCCTAACCCTACAATCTCTGAACTGGCTGGAACTCCCAAACCTCCTAGACTATTTCCAGCTAACCACTGCCCACAAATTAATATTCTATCCAGATAAATGCCCAGCCTTAACTAACATCCTTCCCCCTTACATCCCAACCAGATCTTTGAGATCTGAACACCAAAATGTAATCTCTGTCCACAAACCCAAACGCCCTGCAGGCCAACACCTTCTCTCTTTCACTGTTGGCAAAAAATGGAACTCTCTCCCTCCTTCACTCAGGACTACACCTAACTCTGAATCCTTCAAAACCCTACTTTTCTCTTACCTATCCACTAAACGTAAATGCTCCTGCTTTCACCCTGCATAACTATCTTAAGAATTTCCCCTTTGAGCTCTTCATTCTCCTGCTTTTCTCTGCACTATTACCTCTTTCTATTATCCTAATTAAACCCAAGCTAACATACTCAGACTAAGCATCCTCTCTCTCTTGACTCCAAGTATTGTATATATTGTAAATATCAAGTAAGTCATATATACTTATTGTACAGTCAATCTAAACCTACTGTCCTGAATGTAAATACCTACTAACTGTGCTACCTATGTCAAAATTGTATTTCAATGCCAATTTATCCCCTATACCTGATTGCATATATGTATTTTCCACTGTATTATGTAACCTTTGTATCCATTTATGTATGTACTTACCATTGCATTATGTAACCTTGTAGCCATATTGCTTATTGGAGCTTTTCTCCCCGGGCCTCCACTGAAAATGGGCACACCACTGGCCCAGTGGACTTCCCCGGTAACCAAACTGAAATAAATAAATAAATATAAATATATTTTCATTGTAATCCTGTTTGCACACCAATGCACTGCGATTTTACTTTGCGTTAGTGTGGCCATGACATTAAATGTTATTTTTTATGTGTTGTGCATGTTTTTTATGCCATTGGCTATATATTTAGCCATTGGCATATATTAACATTATAATACGTAAGTTTGGTCCGCTTTCATGGCTCCAATTTTATGTTTGAAAAAATGTAAACCGTTTTTTTGGTTTACATTTCTGCATGCTTACGCTATGCCTGCACCACTTCATGAATCGCTATATACCTTCATTTGCATGCTACACTGCTGCGCATAGGGTAATTAGCATACATGGGCCAGGAGCTGTGCAGCTCTGGCATACGCTGGTAGTGCACGTGGAAACAGCTCGTACCTGAATCGCTCTGCGGTCATATTTGGCATTAGATTGCCAACGCTGCATCTGCACCTGGCGCAAGCTTCATGAATCCCGAGGTTTAACTTTTAATTTCTAAACAGACTTCTCCATTGTTGGGGGGGGGGGGGTAACTAAGGGAGCTGGAAAAACTGTAATTATTTAATTGGATTTATGACACTCAAGAGACTTCCCTTTTTTGGACTGAAATGAATTCGGGAGATTGAGGAAGTAGCTGGCTGTTTGGAAGAGGCAGATAAGGTTGTTTCATTAAATATAATTTTAAATAGTCACCTCTAGTTTTGTAAGTGGAGCACAAAAATGTCTAGCAAATAGGATGTTTTAGGGTGTTGCACTTGCCTGTAATGTTTTAGTGTGCTGTGCTTGTCCTGTAGAATACACATAGACTGGTTGTACTTGTCTTGGGTAGGAATAAGTCTCTCACATGCAACCCTGTAAGACTAATTTTTCTGTGTAATATGTGTAAAGAGTAAAACTCAGAAAGGAGAATACTGCCAGGTAGAAAAAAAACATCCATAAAAATTAACTCCGTTATTAAAGTAACTACATAAAAGATGGGAGGGAGGAGGACCTAGGCTTAGCACAGCCACAGAAAAAAGGAACTCTGAGGAAAATTTATGAAACTGTTGCCTTTAAACATTTGACAGATATAACAGAAGGTAAAGAAAGAAAATGCAGGATGAAAGATGAAAAGTACTCACTAACCCTAGGAGAAGATCTGAATCAAAAACGGCAACCTATGGTTATTTACATCTCTGAAGCTTAGCATGGCATTGAGGATGTGGAGAGGCTGGGCACTATAGCACATTATACCATGTAAGGAAGGAGTCTGTCAGCTTGGGCAAATTTTACTTGTCAAGTGGTTTAAATGCCTGCTGGCCTTACTCATGCTTTGGATGAGGATTAATCTTCTCTTAGATATTTTATTTTCAGACAAAAAAATCTACATGCTTGTGTCATTACATATATTTCAGTTTCAGAGTATTACACTACATTTCTGTACAATGCAACAGTTCAAATAGCTCTCTGTTTGGCTTATGTAAAGGCTATGTATTCTACAGCCTCTGGATACAAATTATTATCGGCCATTATACATGACAGTAAATGACAATATTTGACATAGGCCATTTCACTTAATTTACAATAACAGAAATGTTAATACATTGCAGCAGTGTATACAAAAGCGGCAAGGAAAGAAACATAATTTTTTATTCAAATGAATGGCAATATGAGAATTTGTTGGTTAAAGAGAAAGCTTTATAAGTACAGCATGTAATTCCTTTTTTCAAATAATTATTAATTTTTACATATTTACAATATGTATACATATGAAGGAGGAAGGAAGATAAAAAATGCATAACAATATATATTTTTCAAATCATGAGACAACTGAACTTCAAAACTGGTTTTCATAATATATTTAACTATTAACATCTCCAATCTGTCCCAACAAGAAGATTTTATAATATCATTTTCAGATTTTCATTTAATTCCTGAATGTGGCTTACCAAAGGAAGCAAGGTTATACTTACAACTGCTAACACATTATATATTATCTAAGCTGGAACAAATTCCTCATACTGCAGTAAAATGCCAGTCTTCATTGAAGTGATAAAAAGTGGCATATTTTTCAGACAAATAGGATCATGCAAATATCTAAGATAATGATGAAATTAACCAAAATGTAGTACGGGTATTATATATTCTCTCCTCTCATTGGCTATGCCCTTGCTTCGAATCATTGCCGGAGGTTACTCCATCCCCTTTGTTCAACCACCCCCACCAGTCCAAAGAATCCCGGACCCACCACCCAGTCAACGGGATCATGCAGCCGACGAAGTTTCAAAGCTGCTTCAAAAAGGAGTCATCCAACCTGTCCCCGCAGACCAGGCCAGATTAGGGACTTACTCAAGATTCTTTTTGGTGCCAAAAAAGACCGGGGACTTGAGACCCATTTTGGATCTCAGCAAACTGAACCGATTTGTAAAAAAGTCCAAATTCCGGATGGTCACTTTACAATCCATTCTCCCACTGTTGGAGAAAGGAGTTTGGATGTGCTCCATAGACCTCAAAGACGCCTACTATCACATTCTGATGGATCAGGCGTCGAGGAGACACTTACGCTTCAGCCTGGGAGACAGTCATTTTCAGTTCCGAGCGCTGCCCTTTGGTCTCACCACAGCCCCCAGGGTGTTTACCAAATGCTTGGCAGTCGCGACTGCTCACTTGAGGAGTCTAGGATTCCAGGTGTTTCCATACCTAGACGACTGGCTCCTAACTGCCGCCTCCAGGCATCTATTCTTGCAAAATTTAGCAGCCACGATAGCACTGAGAAAATCCTTAGGAATCACCTTCAATTGGTCAAAATCTGTATTGCAACCATCTCAGCGTATTCTGTTCATCGGTGCAGAAATAGATTCAAGGCAGATGCGAGTCTATCTTCCTGCAGAAAGGATCACAACGCTTCAGTCCCAAGTCCGAACTCTGCTCCTCAGGCCTCGAGCTCCAGCAAGGATGGTCCTGCAACTGTTGGGTTCCATGGCAGCCACCATTCTTCTGGTCCCCTTGGCAAGGTTGCACATGAGGATACTTCAGTGGCTCCTCTCGGTCCAGTGGTCTTATCAGGACCTTCCCCTCAGTCACCACATTCTGATCACGGACACGTGCAAACAGGATCTCCGTTGGTGGCTTATAACCCCCAACCTGAATCAAGGGCGACCCTTCGTCCCGCCACTCCCCTCTGCCACGCTGACTACGCATGCCTCCGAGACAGGGTCGGGGGGTCATTATCTGGACAGGTCGGTCCAAGGCACGTGGCACCCCGACGAGAGTCTTCTTCATATCAATATCCTGGAGATGAGGGCGGTGCTTTTAGTGTTGCAAACACTGCACGATCACCTCCCCCAGGGTACAATTGCCATTCAATCCGACAGCATGTCGGTAGTCTGGTACCTAAACAAACAAGGAGGAACCAGGTCCTATCCCCTTTGCAGAGAGGCCATGAGAGTATGGGATTGGGCGATTGCTACCGAGCGTTTTCTAATGGCAATGCACATTCCGGGGAAATCCAACGTGTTAGCCGACAGACTGAGCAGAACTATTCTCTCCCCTCACGAGTGGTCCTTGAACAACAGAGTGACAACACAGATTTTCACAAGATGGGGAGTCCCCTGTTGCGATCTCTTCACAAGCCCCTTCAATGCGAAGTGTCATCACTTCTTCACTCTGACCCCAGTTTCGGGGGAGACTCCCAAGGACGCTCTAGTCCACGATTGGCCCTCCGGTCTGCTATATGCCTTTCCACCGGTTCCCCTTCTCCCCAAGGTGATTCAGAAGGCGATTCGCTTGAAAAGCAAGATTATATTAAATGCCCCATACTGGCCTCGACAAATCTGGTTCCCCTTTCTTCACAGATATGCATTGGAGGGTCTTTGGTTCCTGGACCAAGTTCCGGACCTTTTGACTCATCAGTCAGGACAACTCCATCAGTCCCTCCATTCGTTGAAGTTGACAGCCTGGCTACTCCTCTTCCAACCATAATTAGGACCCACTCTTTGGCTCCTGAAGTCATACACATTTTGTCTTCAGCCCACAAGACTTCTACAAAGAAAATATATAGCAGTAAATGGAAGAGATTTGCTATTTGGGCCCAGCTCCGAGGATTAGACCCAATGACAGCCTCGGTATCAGAAGTACTC